>NW_019396607.1:143167-175889 GCF_000591075.1 Eurytemora carolleeae | reverse complement strand
GGTTTAAATTGTTTTGTTCTTTCCAGAAGTGAGGGAAGGGCTCAGCACCCGTTCGGACCTGATAACCCCCGAAAAACATTGATTTCACTCGTACAGGGGAATAGCCCTCCCCCTGAATACTCCTCTGACAAATAGATTTATATTTTGTTAATATCAATCCTTGTTCATAAACTAATCTGTGGTCTTGTTTATTTCTAGTTTGAGTAAATGTGATATGTTCTTGTTCAGCGCTTTTATTTACATTTAGATAATTTAGACAATGAAGCGACATGACAGTTAAAATATAGCAACAGGTAATGTTTTTAACAGGTTAATACAGTGATTTAAAGGTTGAAAGCTTTCATGCAAGATTTTTGGAAATGTTGCAAATTTCTTTTTAAAACTAAAGCTAACAGTAAAGTTTTAATCATATTGTACAGTGTAAATGGCTAGGGCTACATAGATGACCAAGGCGTTGGGACATTTCAAAGGCGACAAAGTCTTGAAAACTGATTTAGCTTTTCAAAGCAGTCTGGATGTGTGNGGGGGGGGGGGAACAAATCTTGTAAATTTGATTAGTTTATTAGTTCAGTGAAGGATATATTGCGTATATTTAAAGATATTCTGGTCTCACTAATTAAAATGTTCAAGCTCAAAACTACAGGGTGTCTCACAAAACATAGCAAAACGATATAAAGGTCGTCTTTGATCTTTGAAATTATTTGCAGCATTCATTCGTCAACCTACTTTTACATGTATGATTCTTGCTCAATAATCACAAAAACATTTTAGTCCTGGTCTTTACAAAATGCGGTCTGCGGTTTTTGTTCTGTCATTATTACCAGATATAGAAGGAATTTCGTTCTAATGTCAATTTATAAAATACATCTCAAAGTTGTCTCCGGTAATATTGAAAGCATATTAAAGGCAGACCACTATTATGTTTTGTGAATTGGTGCTTAATATACATTTAGATTCGTAAATGATATTCCTGTGAAATGATATAAATTTTGCCCGTCTTTATATAAAACTTCAATAGTTATGAAGTTTAGGAATTTGTGAAATTTAAAATCTGAATTAAAGTTGACCTTTAAAGACAAATTGTTTATGTATTATTAAAACTTTTTGGTTATGTTGAGATTTTTCTAATAAAAAGACTATTGGTGGATGTAATAGCCAAATATTTGTTATTGGAGATAAGAATGCTGGACGTGGAGAAGAGGGTTGCGGTGGCTCGGAGACGTAGCGTGAGACACAGAAATAATTTTGATTGGCTAGGAGGTCATTCTGTGAATCAAGAGGCTCCGGAGGTTAGCTAGCAGGGCGCATGGTCGCTCTGCACCTTCTTCCTCTGTGGGGCGGGGTTGATTGAGATTTTCAAGAATATATTGATATTAAGTGTATGGGTATTGGGTATAATTACATTTTTTGCTACAGCCTAGTCTTACATATATTTTGAAACTGCAGGGTGTCCCAATAAACATGGGAATTAAAGTACTACTTCAATATCGTTTTTGCTCTGTGCAGTATTTTACGTTAACACAATTTTAGTAGTATTCCCGTTAAAGCTACTCATTTAAACTATTAGTCTTGGTAATTCTGCACCTTCTAAATTGACGGAGATTTTAAGAAAGTCCTGATTTTAATTATTTAAATATCAACAAGATTGTTCAACAGTTCATTATCTCCGCCAATTTTGAAGATAAAAAGAAGGCAGACCACATATTGGAAAGCTCATAAGACATACACTCTTTATTTTGATACACGAAGTCATTTTTTTTAATTGAAGACGACTTTCAAGTAGTCTCTTAATTCTCATGTTTATTGGGACATCCTGTATTAATATAATACTGAAGAACTGGGGGGGGGGGACTCTTTCAACTTCCGGCATATATTCATTTATTCATATTATGCTGATTCTAAAACAATTCATATTTTCGCAACAGACGCCAGTTCATATTGGATCAATATTGGAAAAAGAGCCCATTGCACGCCGGGGGTTGGGTAGCAAAACCTTATTGTATTAATAAAGTTTCAAAATCAACCATAAAATTCTGATTTGAAAATTCAACAAATGAATTTCAAAAAATTTCATGGTTCCCCATTTTTTTGGGAATTAATTTACTGAATTCAAACGAAGAAATTATTTAAAAAAGAACAAAAAAACTGAATAAGCTTTGAATAACTCTTTAAAAAAATTGTTGATGTTTTTACCGAGTTTTTGTTCTCTGACTCATTTAGTTTTAATTTTTAAGGCAGAGTACTTTTTAGTCATATTTTGTAATTTAATTCTTTTTAAAAAGTTTGTCTCAGGAAGTACAATGTTTCTCAGAAAATGAGCTGTTAAATGGAATTTTGTTTATATCATTTTTGGGGGCCTCCCATATCATAGACGAATTTAAATTTTGTTGTTGTAATACTTTTTTAGGTTTTGACTGCACAAACACCTGAATAGTGAACAACAATTTTCTAGAAAAAGACAAAAATCAATCTCCCACTATCTACGATTAAGTTTTTGGAAAACGGCATCTTGCAAGTTGAAATAAAAGCAAATTAATCTCATTCATAGATTTTATGGTTTCACGACAATGGTTTTAGGTCAATGAAAATAAGGTTTCAAAATAGTATGTCTATTACTTACCAAAATAAAATAGATACTTCACACTAAACTAGACAGACAAAAAAGATTAAATTTATGCGACATTATTCGTTCGTCTTTGTCACCTCATAGCTCCCCTCCTTTTTATTTTACGCATGCAATTATGAGAGAAGTAAGTTTATTCGGTTACATATTATAAATTCAAAACGTTTTTGTTGTTCTCAAGAACTCTTAAATAAGAGAAGTAATAAATGAAAACATATTTAAGATATCAATGTGGCGTGCAATTGGACGTGTATTACACTGGCCTGTATCATGCTTAAAGGGACTGTTAGCGTAATTTCAAGTGGCCCTCCATTTAAATAGGACAATACCCGATTTACAACGGTATAGAGAGTATAGAGAGCTCCATATGTATATCCGACATCATTTATTGCAGTCAAATGTTTCAGGGAATACGCTTAGTAAATCGGACATGCCCCTCTCTTTAATTTATGGGTCACTTGAAATTACACCCATAACAGTCCATTTAAATCTTCTTTATCGAAAATGAATTACAAGAAAACTTGCAAAACCTAGTATTAAACATTTTTAACTTTTCTTATCTTTTAGATTATAGAATGTAGGCGCCAGAACCGCTATATTTTTTACCTCGCATACAAAAGTAAATAAACTCGTCACATCTTAAAGATTATGTTTGTTGAATGATTGCCAAAACGGATTTTGTTTCATCGTAACGATCTATAGATTATAGTCTAGTCTTGTCTAGCAGACACAAGAATTACAAGTTTTTCAATTGTTTTTATGATTATTTACTAGATTCTTTAAATATTTATTCAGCTTTTGGAAACCAGATTTCTTTCTCACTTAATTTGTTGCCACTTTCTTGTTCACCTTATTCTAAATATGTAATTATGTTAGAGTAATATTAGTGAATTACGAGTTTTCTAGTTATCTACTTAATACTTGTGTTGAATTACAAAAGTCTAACTCCAGGGATGTTAAAATGAAAAGATAAGTTGAATTAAATCATCATTTAATCTGTATGTGGCAAAAATTGTGTAAACATGATATTCTGTAAACTTGCAGTACGTCGTACATTATTAATGATTTAATGTTGTAAACGTAGACATAATGACATTATTCATTAAAACTTCTTTTTAATTGAACATTATATGATTAACTTAAATCATGCAACTAACTTAAACTACGCTATAAAACATATGCGGAGATAGCTTAACTGCGTTATATATTCTATTCTCTCTAATCTTGTAAATACGTACCTTAAATTTTAACTGTGCGATAAATACGTAATACAATGGTCTTAATCATGTGATATCTGTAACATCCTGGGAATTGTAACTACGTCAATCCCTGTTAACTTTGTGAGTGTGACATAAGAGATTAAATAAAGTTAGTTCTATAGAGTAACTCGGTAATATTTACTGCGAGAGGGTGGACCTGAAACCCTGAAGCTTGTATTTAGGTTAGTCATCTCCTTTAATTTGGGATCGATATTGCTAGTGTCTGTATTGACATCGATAGCTAATGAGATCGCGCATTGTGTAGTGGCGTTGATTAGTCCTAGTTAAGACATTGATCAATTGATTGCATGCTAGTGTCTTTATTGACACTGATAGCTATCAAGATCGAGCCCTGTGTAGTGGCGTGGATTAGTCACAGGATTGTGTCTGTGTGGATTGTGTCCCTGTGTGACATTTAGAACATTGGATCATCCCTATCATTTGGGATAGATATAGATAGCTTGATTTGATAGCCACGCTTGTGCCTTTCTGTGACATTTAGAGCCTAGGATTCAGTCCAAGTTGAACACCGTTGAGTTAGATAGTTACGCTTGTGTCCTTGTGTGGCATTTAGAGCCGAGGATTCAGTCCTGGTTAAGTTTGATAGCAGACGATTGTACTTGGATAGATAAATTCGAGAACTTGTTATGGAGTAGGTGTTACATACATATATAGATGTATATTTGGCTAGCTTGTTGGTTTGTTGATATCCAATAAACGTCAAAAAAGCTGAACAAATCAGGCTCGAATTTTTGTGGTAACTCTCATGAAGGTTTATGACTCAAAACAAATCTCCTTAAATTATTGTATTTTTTTCTTTCAAATGTATGAAATAAGGCTTCTAAAAGATCAATAATTAAGGTAAGATTATAAACCAGAAAGATGGGGATGAAGTGCTCTTTAAACATCAGAAGCTTAGCAATTTTTTAATTTCCTTAATTCTATATAGAGTCGTCTATTAATTGGCGCTTCGCGCCCTCCTTATATTTCAACTTTTAATGTCGCTCAATTTGTCAGCATTTTCTCTTCGATGAAACAATAATGAAACTTTTTAGTGATTTACAATTTTTTTTCGTGGTTTTTCAAAATTTTACGAAAATCCAAACTTTTTGGAGACAACTTTATCTGTCTTTCTTTCTGGCTGTCTATCTAACCATTCTTCTTTCCTTAATTGTGTCCATTTTTCCCCCTATCTGTCTGTCTGTAAATCTATCTATCTATCTATCTATCTATCTATCTATGATCTGTGTATACTTGTTTTAGTGTTAGATCTGCTCCCGAATGAGAAACTAGCTTTAAATTTTCATTCATTAATTCATCTACTAGTTTAACCTCATGGTTTACTCTATGTACTTTTTAGATTTTTTGTTTTATATAACCGGACTCTGGTTCTTTTAGCTTAAACAAATTATTTTCTATAATAAGTGGAGTTTTCTGTTGGCGCCAAAAGTCGTTTAAAATTTTCATTTTCTATTCAAGGGAAAAAATCATTTTTCTTGTTTTTTTTGGTGGAATATACGACTGCCCCACACCCAAATGCACCTCAAAAAAATGTCTTTTTCGAACATAAATTAATTTATTCCATAAATGCCTATGAAATTAAAAGAAATATTTGCAACGCAAGTGACCTTCCATTTAGAGTGGGCCTTGCCCGATTAACAACGGTACTCTTAAGATAATGATAATGATCGATAATTTGAAAGAATTTGTCGATTTTTAGCTTGAAAATTGTGTAATTTTCACATTTTTCTCAATATTATTTCGCTAGCAAAATTTGCATGTCATTTTAAAGTAGTTAAACTAGGATGGAAAATAACCATATTATAATGAGATAAACATGGATTTAATAAAGTTATACCTAAAGTCTTCAGTTCCGTTAAAATTAACTTACCTAAATATATTTACTTTGCTTTTCTGTTTGTTTGTGTCCAGTAAACGTCAAAACGGCTTAACCGATCTGGCCCTAATTTTGTTTGGAACCTCACACGACCCCAGGGAACGTTTATGAATGATCAAAATTAAAAAAATTTGCCTTCAACAAAATTCGATTGTCATTAAGTTTTAAAAATCCACGATTTTTTTGAAAAATCCGCGAGCTTTTTGTTTTGTTTTATTTTACAATGTATACGGAACCGCCCTGAAAGCCTAGTTTTTTATAATAAAACAGCTGGAAACCCCGGCGATGTCTGTCTAGTGTCAATGTAAGATGATTGAAAAGATATTTTGTACATTTCTGTTTCTTAATGTACATTGTACACACATATTATGTCTAAATTGTAGAATTTACGTGTACATAAAATTTAACAGATGATTTGCTCGTACAACACTTGAACAAAATTATGTAATTTGCATTTTATTGAATTCTAATTGGTCATATCACGCGAACCCATTTATTTAGACAAGATATATTTGAAGTTATTTTGGGAATAGTAACACATAGTTTACTCTTGAGGGAAGAGAGATATAAAATATTTTACTTGAATTAACTGTTGATGTATATTCACGTGACTCTGATGGTTCATGGTGGTACTTTAGAACCTTTTTCAAGCATGATAAAGATATTAATGTTTTTATGTTTAAAAATTGATAAGTTCCAGTTTCTCTATATTCTAGTGACATGTCAAACTAAGTAAATTGGAGGTAAAATTAAATCTTAAATGTTTTCAGTCATAACTACTTCAATTGTAGGGAAAATGATGTAACAAAACAAGTTTGTTATTCTCAATCTTGTGCTTAAAACCAGCGGTGCTACGAAGTCACAAAGTCGTACTCGAATTGTCGAATACATTTTACTTCCTCTGTCTGTCCAGTTTGAACAATCTGTCTAATTGTTCCTAAAATATTGGTGTTAAGGGTATTGTTTGGGATCACTTAAAAATTCAGTTCCCTTAAAAGGTACGTTAAGGGACCCTCTAATGCAACGTTTGCAGTGGCCGATTCAAAACGGTACTCTTGATACCTTTATCTGATCTATAATGTGGAAGAGATTGTCGTTTTCTAGGTTGGAAAAGTGAACAAATCTGATAGTTTTGATATGTTTTTTTTGCAGTATAATTCCGCAAGTATTTTTTTTTAGAGAAACTAAACATGAAACTAATCTGTATTCTAAATTATTGAAATCTTATTCATATTTTATCAGATAAAGGTTTCAAGTGGTTATTGTCACACTAGATTACGCTTACAATCTCTTTAAGTTAAAACTAATTGAGGAAATGAGTTAGAATTTAGCTTAATATTTTTTCTATCATTATCAGATTTACGATAGTAAGATAGTAAGATAGTAAGATAGTAAGATAGTAAGATAGTAGGATAGTAAGATAGTAGGATAGTAGGATAGTAAGATAGTAAGATAGTAAGACAGTAATCTAATAAGATACTAAGCTAGTAAGATAGTAAGATAGTAAGATAGTAAGATGGCAAGATAAATAATATAGCAACATAGGAAGATGCCAGAAAAAGAAGGATTAAAAAGTCATGTTCCAATGTTTAATGTGCTCACTCTGTATATCCTGGTTTTAAAAGAAGGGTTCGAACAAGTCTTGATAATTTTCTAAAATAATCTTGCTAATTGTTTCATTGCGTTTGGACGTCATTAAAAGGGACTGTATCCGTAATTTCAAGTGACCCTCCAGGTAAATATGGCAATGCGTGATTTACAACGGTATCCTTGAAACTTTATTCTGATAAAAAATGTGGAAGATATCGTCGTTTTCCAGACTCAAGAAGTGTTTATTTCTCTGAGCTTCTCCATTACTTCTTATAAGCAAGATATGCGCGAGTCACTTATGCAGAGAAATCACGTACAAATGAATTAAACAGTTTAAAGAAACAAAAAGTTTGATATCTAATTTAGGCAAAGTTTTCAAGGGTACCGTTGTAAATCGAACATTGCCACCTTTTCATGGAGGATTACTTAAATATTTTGATTATGTTTTTGGTATATTATCAGCATTACGAGTGTACTACGCGGAGAGAACGATTGAAAAGTCGTAATTTTATAACAATGTTTACAGGGGCATAGTGTATGGTTGAAAGATTACGCATTACGAGTGTACGACGCGGAGAGAACGATTGAAAAGTCGTAATTTTATAACAATGTTTACAGGGACATAGTGTATGGTTGAAAGATTGCACAGTCTTTAAAGAACAAGTCTTTATAAATTTCTAAAATAATCTTTTTAATTAATGACTGCGTCTTGACGTCACTACAAAATGTAAATTCAAACTGAGTCATCATGTTATTTGTCGCATTCATTCTTTTTATGTGTGTATCTAGTAAATGTCGTACTCTTAAAACGCTATCAGACTCGTATCAGCCCAGGTATAACTCGTATAACTATCAATGTCAAACCAATGGACACAATCTCATAGGCTCTAATGTCAACAAGGACATAAGCACGTAACTATCAATGCCAAACCAATGGGCACAATCTCATAAGCTTCATGAACAAGCTCCAAACTATCAATGCCAAACCATTGGGCACAATCTTATCAGCTTGTATGTTTCAACGTGGAACGAATTACTTCTCTCACCGTAATCAAAGCGGAGTATATTCCAACTAATGTGTATTTAGAAATCAATGTTAAGGGTTAAGTTAATATACATATTTACAAGATTTGGCAGATATAAACACGTAGTTAAGCTAATCACAATATGTAGCTAATCTAGTCGCATTAAACGTTTAGCGTAGTTAATTATAAGCTCAGTTAGACAGACAACGTACAACGTAATTTATCTAGGTTTGTTCAACTGTATTTATTACATGTAAAATATATTGGGTTGAATGTCCTTTAACGTGCGTCCTCAATCCCTGAAAGCACACTAAAATAGAATAATGGAGCTCACGGGATTTAAAGTTCTCAAGCTTTCAAGTAAAAATCGATGAGAATTTTGCCGTTTACTTCTTAAAAATCAAAATTAACAACAAGTGCTCGTTTTGCTAAAATGTACATGTAAAGGGCTACAGAAAAGCAAAAGTGATTTAGAGCGGTAAAATCAAAGCTGGAGGCGTTGCGACACTTCAAAGTCAACCCTGTCTTAAGATTGATGAGACTTTAATGAGCAGGCTGAACCTATATAAATTATAGTGCATCCTTATAAATTGCGTCATGATTGTGTCCAAATAACAGTTTTAAAAGTGCGTCCTTTTTTGCCCAAAAGAAGGTTGAATATTATTTGCAGCAGATTTTACAGACACTTAAGTCCCATTTCCAAATAGTTTGTCAAAAGTACAATTTTTGTTTAGTTTTGAACTCCTAAGGTTTGCAGGAGGAGCAGGTTTTAATGTTGATCATCTGATTTAATCAGATGGAAAAGTGAGATATAAATGAAAGCTATGATGTATTATGCATTCATGTCTTTGATTAATTTATTGATTTTAATTGGCTTGAAGGAGACCAGATTTTTATCTTACAATCATTCAATATAGTATTATTTACAATGAGCTTTGGTATTCGGCTTTACTTGGAATTTTTGTCAAGTTATAAAGATTCCTTAACATATTCCCCCCTCCTCCCTCCCTAGCTTTATAATAAAAGATTAGGACAAGCTGACTTTTGTAAACTATCATTTCATGTTTAAAGTATACGAGATAAGATCTTTCTTTAAACCAGCTTCAATCTTTAACTTCAATAAAGGGGGTCACAACAATAACATCAGTTTCAATATATTTATCACTAAAGCAAATAATATTTTTTAAACAAATATTTTTAAAATTCCACGGTTATATATATATTCGTTATATGCTAGCCAAAGGCTGTATAACATTGGCTGACTTTTTTTGGGAACCCATGGTTATACACCGGGGGTGACATTGGCTTAAAAAAAATATGGAATTTTTAAAAAATTACATGGGCAACCTCGGGTACTGCTTAAATCTTGATTTAAGACCAAACGCGGGTAACTATGAGTATCCTGGGTAACGCACTTCAGCTAGTTTTGCATAGTTATATAAATAAACAAACACTTTAATATGACTCCTTTTTAATCTTTTTGACAATGGGAAAAATTATGACCACCATTTTACTTCCCAAAAACTTTTAAAAACAAAGAAAAATTCGCATTTTATGGTTTAAAAATAATTGTTCAGAATCTCAACCAAAATAATTGTCCCATAATTCCGATTTTTAATCAATTGTCCGGTGTTTCCGATGTAAGTGTACTTTCAAAATTAAAATTTCACTACACAATCACGTGCAGTCGTGGTACATTTGAATTTCCGACCGGGTCAACCTTTCCGGTCCAAGTTTTTACTGTATCGCCGGGACATTGGGTAAATAAAGCAGACACTTAATAGGACTAGCCCATGACTAGCCGGTGCAACAAGGTTGACGCGGTCAGACTTTAGGTTGAATTTACTTTTACTTAAGAGTCAGGTGTGCGTGCAATGTTTACAAAAAATCCATACAATTTTTATAAAGATTGCAACAGCATGAAACAATTTTCAGAAACATTTCTGAAAAAATGATTGACGGAATATCATGTGAACCTCCATTTACAGTGTGGCATGTCATATTCACAACGGTGTTCATGAAACCGTTATCTGAGTAATAATAAACACAAGATGTTTTTTTCCGAAAGTTTCCTCCATTGTTTCTGAAACAGAAATTGGCAAGTCATTTTTCTTTATTTATGCATAATGCAGAGATGTTTATTTATTTCTGTTTTAAATTTGTCATTTTTATTCTGTAATTTTCTTGTTTTACTAAGTAAAAGTATGCAGTCAAAACAAAAACAAACAAAATGTTAACAGACGAAAATCTTATGGATTACGCTTTCTCAGTAGGTATCACTATACTAAATCAAAGAATTATTTAAAAAGACGATATCGAATTCGTGTCACTGAATTCACATGTTTATTTAGACACCCTGTATATATATATATGTATATATATATATATATATATATATATATACATATTTATATATTATTTGATGTACTGTTTGTACTATATATATAATGTATGCATTAAATTCAATTGACATGTTCAATTGACTAGTTACAGTCCGTCCAAAAACTGTATTTTGTTAAACACAATCAGTTCTTGTTTACAAACTAAAACTTTGAATTATAATCAAAGAGAATAGAATATATATTAGAGGGGAATTTAGAGAATCTCTCAGTATGAATTTTTTCCGTCCCATTCAGCCTGAAAGGGAGTTCAAAGTGTACAAATCATGTAAATGTTCACAAATTATATGTAGTAGAGTACATTAATACAGTATGTTCCCAAGACTATCCATTTCAATCTCGAATTTTTTAAAGCTGTTAAATAAACTTTATAATGAATAAGGTGAATAAAAAACATCATTTGATTTATAGTTATAACGGAAAATCATCGTTTGTAAAGTGAAAGGCATAGAGTCTATGTGAAATGATCATTGGTCAATTATGAAACCAGCCTATTTCATAATTTTGTTTTCTTTTAATATTAAAATTAGATTTTCTATAAAATGATATTCCAGGGCCCAAAAGGTTATATAGCGCAAATATGTGAAGTACACCTGCAGTATGGAAACAGTACAACAAAGTGGCCGTTTTACACTTTTTTCTAGTAAATTCCCCTCTAATATATATTCTGTTCTCTTTGATTAGAAGGGATATTCTCACTTATCTATCTAAAAATTGAGAGCCGGGATACCGGAGGTTTAAAGGATATGCACTTTATGAGAATACATCAAAACAGCTCAATTTTCAGTAAGAAAAATAAGGATTTTCCCGTAATCATGATCAAAGGTTTTGAGGATACTTTAGTGAATCAGAAATGCCACTTAAAAAATTGAAGACTAATTAAAGACTTTTGCCTACAATCCCTTTAATTTAAATTTATATTTCAGATTCAGGATTAATGGCAGTTTGTGACAAGCAATAAAGAGCTGTAAATATTAAATCCAAACTTCACTAGAAAAAAGGACGTCATACGTCATTCCAGTATGGGCTGAGCAAAGTGAATGAAACTGTACTGTACTGTTTAAAAGATAATAGTTTTTGAATGAAAATGTTAATGTTTAGCGTGATACTACTTATTTTCTCTCTTCATCTAGGTAATACAAGATTTTATTTTCAACATTTTATTATTTAGATATTATTTAATTTTAGCTGTTAATTTGATTTGAATTTTTCATATTTAGAGCAAAAAATGAAATATAGTGGTGTTTGTATACAGTATGCACTATTCCGTATATATATTAGCAAAATTAGGAAACCAAATACAGGGTGTCCTAATAAACATGAAAATTAAAAGACTTGAAAGTCGTCTTTGATTTCTGATATTCAATGCATGGCAAAGAAAGTGCTAAGACGAGGCTGTACGTCTGACGAGATTATCATAAAGTGTATCTTAAAAATTAACGAAGATATTAGATATTAAGACAATTTTAATTATTAAATAAATTGAAGTTTGTACAAATTTTGCAATATCTCCGTCAATTTTGAAGAACAAAAATGGTAGAACCCCTATTTAAATCTCAAGACCACGGGTTTTCGATATTAGATGTTTTAGCTGGAGTACTGCAATAATACTGAAAAAATGCCGCTCGGAGAAAAGACGATATAAAAGTAGTCACTGAATTCTCCTGCTTATAATTTATACATGTGTATAAGCTAAGCTTGGAACTTTTTATTGAACATCTCTTTCTTTTGTTTTCCTACGGATTAAGTAAATTCTTTTTTCATACAGGGTGTCCCATTAATTGACGAAATGGAAATTTTTTTTGTTACGAATTAGCATTGTAATATTATACTACAATTACGTCTGCTAGAGTATATTTAATGTAAATGGGTAAAAGGCTGTCTTGTTATTCTAAAAAACGTTGTATGATTGTGCCTGTAACATTTTTGCAAGATGAACAAAGAAGAGGGACCATTATACTTTACATGTGTACATATATATAATATGCTTTAGCTCATTTCAACTGGAATATTTTATCATCTTTTTTAAAGCATTTTTAAAAGAAATGCACAAGACAAAAATCTGAATTCAAATCGAGAAATTGAAAAGATTTTCCACATCCATTTTATAAAAATTTTCACGTCTCAATCTTTGTGGGCCTCCCTGTAAATTTTGATAATGCCATGTTTTATCTACTCAGCTGTCAAAGTTGTGAGGTATTTATAGATATATTAAATATTTAAACTGGTTTAACTAATCCTCAAGGAAAAAATTGTTTCATACTTCAAAAACACATTAAACCAAATCTACTTAGAAGGTGCAGGTTTGAGATAAGCCTTAGTTTTGTTTTTAAAAAATCAGGAGATAATGTAAACCAAATCAAAAAACTATTTGATGTTTGAATATAGTGCAGGATGAAAAAAATTTAGGACATTAAGAGTTAAATAATTACATTTTGTTCAGTGTCTAGAGGGTATTGTTTCAAGAATAAATAATAAATGATTAATAATAATAATAAAACTCTTCGCTAATTTATATATATTCTTCGCTAATGTATATCTGGTCAAGCGGCTGAACCAATTTTGTTGAAATTTTGTTACCGGGAACCAATGGCTACCCGGCCCGGGGGTTACACAGACTAAAAAGCGCGGGTAAACAGCGGGAGTAATTGTGATTAACTTGGGCAATGCCGGGCAGTTCAGTTGGTATGCAATAAGTTTACTTAAAACATATGTCACAACAAACTTTTAAGAATCATGATTAAAAAGTTGATGATAAGATTTTTGATTGGATCTTATGTTAATTCAACGCCTATCTATTTATTTAACTTCTCAAAGTCAGATTTAGAGAAGAGTTTCCAACCGGAATTCCGTTGCGCAGAATTGCGCTATAATTGCGAACAAGGAAGCAATTAAATATTCGCGGAATTGTGCGCAACGGAATTGCTTTC
Source organism: Eurytemora carolleeae (assembly GCF_000591075.1). Taxonomy (NCBI): domain Eukaryota; kingdom Metazoa; phylum Arthropoda; class Copepoda; order Calanoida; family Temoridae; genus Eurytemora; species Eurytemora carolleeae. Next base: position 162,166 of record NW_019396607.1, on the reverse strand, counting down.
TCATCTAAAAATCAATAATTTTAATTGTGAGTTACAAATTATGCAGCAGCAGACACAAGAATAGAAATATCTCTGAAGATTTTTAAAAATTGCTTGTTTCAACAGTTTTCAAATTTTAAAGTTTCTTATGGTTAAACTAGTAGTTAACAACTTAATATGATACATTTTTCATTTGTTAACATTGGATGAACATTAAAATGGATTTTTTTTGGGTTAACATTGTAAAGTTCGTTTAATCAAAATTAGATAGCTTGCTACAGTGAGAACCAGGAAACTATATGGTACAGAAAGAAAACATTACAGTGTATTTGTTTAATTGGTAACTTATTAATTAACTTATTCAGTTAAATGGGTCTGCTTGAGTCTAAAATGTCGTCTTCTGGTTATCATGCTGCGTATGAATATAATAAAATAAAAGATTTGGTTTAAATTCAATTTTCTTAGCATTTGAGACCGAAATGTTAGTGAAGTTCAGTTTATTGTATGCCACTACCATAAGTTTTAATGGAATATTTTTTGTTGTTAAAGGAATTGCGCAATAACTAATTGCATATTTGCGTGCCATAAGGTTTAAATTGAATACTATTAAAAAATTGAAACACAAATGCATTAAAGTTTGACGGAATAACGCGCAATTCCGTTGCGTTTATTGTGCGCAATTATTACAGAATTGCGCGCAAGTAAAATCCACTTGCGTTGGAAACCCAACCCAATTTTAAATTTATAGTTTAATTATATTGATAGCAAGGACTGAAACCTAATCATTTCGTATTCCTCAAACTTGCTGAACCTTTTTAGTTATATACGTTTGGTTTTTTATAAATTAACAAATAAATGATTGTTTCAAATATTTAATAAGTACAAAGTAATTAAAAAAAAACTAGAACACATAAAATGATTTTACTTTAGAGGAGAAGGTTTTCAAGGGTAAATAGAAGTTTAGAAGTTTTAGCCTACTAAACATCATTGTTTTGTGTTAAAAAGTGCTTCTAGTAGGAACAAAACCCACTAATAGGGGGGGGGGGGGTCGAGGATAAAACATTTCTTTGAAAAATTCCGTTTTAACCTTCAAAATTAGGCATAATATTCGAAAATGTGCTCGATTTCATTTCGATAGATATTAATTGCGTTTTCACCCACTAAACGTCGTTTTATTCTACTACAATGTGTGTCTGGTAGGTACAAATACAATGTCCATAAATAAGGGGGTCGTCGTTGAAATATTTTGCTCTTTAAATTCCGGTTTTTTCAAAATGTACTCGAAATGTAGTCGGTCCCATTTTAAAAGATTTTTTCAAAAATTTAAAATCTTTTAGTTTTAAAAATCCTCAATTTTATCATAGAAAATGTGCAATTTATTCTATTCTGTCGAATGAAACGTAAAAATAAAATTATAATTTGAATTTCTAAAAAATGTTTGGAAAAGAGACCGAGCATATTTTCAAATATTAGGGCCACCTTTGAAGGTTAAGACGGGATTTTAGAGAAAACTGTTTTATCAACGACCCCCCAACCCATTTGTGGGTAATGGACCTCCTAAAAGCACTTTTTAACACAATACAATGATGTTTAGTAGGCTAAAAAGCCTAAGTACACTTTTTTTCAGAGACACCTTGTAGTATTTTCTATTATATTATATATATTTTATACCTCTATATACCATAAATATATACGTAGGTCTGGGAGAATGGAATATGAACGAACGTAAGTCTTGATTTGCTTGGTTTTCAATTAAACGCATGAAAATAAACATTAAAAATTAAATTGAGATATTTAGATTATAAAACTTGTTTTGCTGAGTCACTTTTTTGGAATTTTTCAATTAAAGCATGAAAATAATAATTGAAAATTACAATTTAGATACTTAACTTTTACGTTAACAATTATTTTAACTTTGATAATTTAACAGTTTGGTCCTTATCCCATGTGACCTAATACACATAATTTTTTACTTTTTCTCTTTTTCTACTTTTTTGTCAGCATATGTGGTTTAAATGGAAAAAATACTAAAAACAAAAGCCAAAAGTTTAAAGATTGAATTCAAACAGAAGAAACAAACAGCATCTCTTTTAGTTTGTAGTAAGCTTGAGACTAATGAATAATTGCCTTTGATTTAATTTGATTTAATTTGATTAAATTTGATTTAATTTGATTCAATTTGATTAAATTTGATTTAATTTGATTAAATTTGATTTAATTTGATTCAATTTGATTTAATTTGATTTACTTTATTTAATTTGATTTAGTTTGATTTAGTTTGATTTAATTTGATTTAATTTGATTTAATTTGATATAATTTGATTTATTTTGATTTAATTTTATTTAATTTGATTTAATTTGATTTATTTTGATTTATTTTGATTTCTTTTGATTTAATTTGATTTAATTTTATTTAATTTAATTTAAGTTGTGAAGCTAACTCTGCAACTATGCTTATAAATTAAAAAAAAATTTCAATCTTTGTTTAAGCAAAAATTAAAGAGCAAAGAAAAGGAAGTAAGTTGACAGAATCGACCTCTGTGATACTTATTAGGATAGAAAAATGACGATATCTTCTTCATTCTTACTCAGACTTTTAAACGGAGTTCTCCGCTTAAATTACTAAAATCTAAAAGATTCTTTTTAATGCTTTGTGAACATTGCTCTATATAACTATATTTGTCATTTTTTAAAGTTCTTTTATTAATTATTTTTAAAAAATTTATTAAGTGGATGGTGACTTACGAGGGGGCAAGAGTATGCAGTTTAAAAATATGGTGAATACTGCAGATTATCAGGTTTTTATATTTACAGTTTATTTACAGTTTATTTACAGTTCATTTACAGTTCATTTACAGTTTTACAGTACATTTACAGTTCATTTACAGTTCATTTACAGCACATTTACAGTTCATTTACAGCACATTTACAGTTCATTTACGGTTCATTTACAGTTCATTTACAGTACATTTACAGTACATTTACAGTTCATTTACAATTTATTTACACCAAATTTACAGTACATTTACAGTTCATTTACAGTAAAATTTACAGTTCATTTACAGTTCATTCACAGTTCATTTACAGTACCATTTACAGTTCATTTACAGTAGATTTACAGTTCATTTACGGTTCATTTACAGTTCATTTACAGTTCATTTACAGTACATTTACAGTTCATTCACAGTACATTTACAGTACATTTACAGTACATTTGTAGTTCATTTACAGCACATTTACAGTACATTTACAATACATTAAAAGCGGAAGGTTTGAAGTAACAAAAAGACAAATAATCTTGAGCATAAATTTAAACAGAAATCACGGTTCACTTAAGATATCTAATAATACAAGATAATTTGATTGATTTGTATGATATATATATATATATATATATATATATATATATATATATATATATATATATATCATGAAGCCGATTTTGCATAATTTCATACATTTTAAAAATGCATTGCCAATCCTATATTGCAAGCTAAATTTTTCAAACCTTTTTTTGTTTTGTTTCTGGTTACATTGTTTGGCATTGTTATCAATACAAAAAACTGGACTTGGTTATATCAAATGTTTTTTAAAATCATAATCAAGACTTTAGTAATATTTTTTTTTATGATTATAATTAATAAACTTTTCTTTTATTAAAGATATTTAAATATATTATAGACATGAAAAAAATTCAGTAGTAAAAAGCCAAAATTGAATGGAATAACAAAGCATTGTTGCATACAAACTATATTTACATTATAACGATACAAACGATACTAACTAAATTTGATCTAAATACATACGAAATTTGCCTGGGGCAAATATATTTCCATTTGACTCTTCTGATCAGACGCTTTGTGCTAACTGTCGAGTCTTGTGGGATCACGGGGATAGGATGGCCAATAAATGCCGTTTCATTCCTTTTCCAGAGATGCTGCTCTGATTCTGGTTGATGCTCTGCTCACTCTTGATGTACTCCTTGTCCTCATTGATGGAGGGCCCATTGGCTGAGGAGTTTTCTCCCATGCTTCACTGTACGTAGATCTCATGGTTTTCATGACTGAGGAACCTGATTTCATTAATATTCTGGGCACTAAAGGCACTCCTGGACGTGTCCTGGTCCTTGGTATCCTCAGTGTCCTGGGTCCTGCAGAGAGGGATCAAACTTTTCTTCTGTTTTGCTTACTCTTCTGTAATGTTGTTTCTTCAACAGGATCAGGACCAAAGATACTGATTTTTTGCCACATTTATCTAATTCCTACATTGTTGCAGTCTGGTGGAGTAAACCTTTTATATTTTAAACTTAGATTTTTTAATCTAACATAATTTATAGTTTGAATTATTGGTTTGCATAGATAAAGCGATTAATATATTTGAGTTTGTGGCAAAACTTAGTTCCTTTCTCATTTTCTAAAATGACCTGAGGGAAGGCCTAAACTGAACAATTTTAACTCAAAAAACATGTCGGAAATTTTTTTTCAATTTAAACTAAATTTTCAGTGTAAATCTGAGAACGATATTTATAATAAGAAATAAATATAATAAATAATAAATATATAATGTGAAGGATTCGCAAAATAGACGATGACAATTGAAGTTTTAATCTAAAGAAAAATATTTTTAGTTATCAATGGATCTACTAGCAAACTATCCTGCAGGATACAACGTTATGCCAGGTACTTATTTTAATCAATTAATCAATTAAAAATTAGTCAATTAATCAATTAATGAATTAATCAATAAATCAATAAATCAATAAATCAATAAATCAATAAATCAATAAATCAATAAATCAATAAATCAATAAATCAATTAATCGATTAATCAATTAATCAAATAATGAATTAATCAATTAATCAATTAATTAATTAATCAATCAATCAATAAATCAATTAATCAATTAATCAATTAATCAATTAATCAATTAATCAATTAATCAATTAATCAATTAATCAATTAATTAATCAATCAATCAATCAGTAAATCAATTAATCAATCAATCAATCAATCAATTAATCAATCAATCAATCAATAAATCAATTAATCAATTTTATTTTCAGTTTCCAACCCACATGATGTGCTCAACGTTAGTCTTCAGCTGGCACTTTACCATATAGTTGAATNCCCCCCCCATCAAACCAATATTTTTTTGGCAGGATTTCACAGTTTGGTAAAGATTGTTAGAATAAAGAACAAAACGTAATGAAATTCAAACAGAAGAAACTGAGCGCAATCGCATACATAATATGCAAAATTTTGACACTGATTTTTTTGCATAAGATCAAAATGTTTGATACTGATATTAGCTTAAAAAAGCAAGCTATGATTTGTTGCAAAAATGATTTTATTTAGTTTTCTTTTTCAGCTTCAAACAATGATTATATTTAAAAGTAATTATATTTTCACACTTATTTCAAGAACAATGATCCCTGGTGTATAATATTACATTTTTTATCAGTAATATTTTTATTCAATCAATCAATCTGTAAAGACAGGGTTGATTGAAGACCACCTTTTTGACGTTTTTTAAATTTTCAAATTGATTTGGCATAAAAAGCAACAAATTTGAAACCTCTATGGAACAGTTAATGTAAGAATAAATTCTGTAAAGTCCTCTAGCTCTGAAGTTACATCTTTAACAACCTTTACATAGTTTGCATCCTAATTATAGGACATCCTTTACATAGTTCTATAGAAAATCATCTACATTTTCTCTTTCTGCAAGACACCTTGTATTTATAATCTGCAAGACAACCTGTACATATATTCTGCAGGACACCCTGTATATAGATTCAGCAGAACACCCTGTAGATATATTCTGCAAGACACCCTGTATATAAATTCTGTAGGACACCCTGCATAGATACATTTTGCAGAACACCCTGTACATATGTTCTGCAAGACACTCTTTAGGTATATTCTGCAGGACAACCTCTAGATATGTTCTGTAGGACACCCTGTAGTTAAATTCTTCGGAAACCCCTGATCTATGTATTCTGCAGAGACAGGGTGATTTAGTAAGTAAGTAAATAAATAAGTAATTAAGTAAGTAAGTAAGTAAGTAAGTAAGTAAGTAAGTAAGTAAGTAAGTAAGTAAGTAAGTAAGTAAGTAAGTAAGTAAGTAAGTAACTAAGTAAGTATGTAAGTAAGTAAGTAAGTAATTAATTAAGTAAGTAAGTAAGTAATTAAGTAAGTAAGTAAGTAAGTAAGTAAGTAAGTAAGTAAGTAAGTAAGTAAGTAAGTAAGTAAGTAAGTAAGTAAGTAAGTAAGTAAGTAAGTAAGTAAAGTAAGTAAGTAAGTAAGTAAGTAAGTAAGTAAGTAAGTAAGTAAGTAAGTAAGTACGTAAGTAAGATTTATTAAAGATAAATCAAAATCATAGAAGCATATCATAATATGAATAACATTTTCATAAGATAAGAATATAATTGAATATATTATGTTTTATATCACAAAATAAGGTTAAATAAGGAGTTTAATTTTCTCAGCATATCAGGAATACCAGATTTTTATATTTCTCCGTTCTAGCATATAGTTGACATTAAATAGTTTAAAGTTCCGTAGCGTCCGATCGGCTTTTAATCAATGGATAACGGAATGGCACATCACGGGATATCGATTAAACTAATCAGTGGATATATCGAGATCATGCTTGATTTAGATATCCACAGTACAAGATTTTCCACCTCTGGATCCTATATTCTATTCAATAAATTTCTCTGAACTCAATTATAATTATTTGATATCTATAATCTATAATCTGTAAGTGCAAAGTACCAAAGTACGAGTGTGAAGGATCTTTAATCTCTTTAATCTGACACATCGTGTAGCCATGAGCATTATTTGATTTCACTCTTGGTTTAGATATTAATAAACAAGTTTAACACAAATAATTCCTGTTGCTAGCCTTTTTTATTCAAACTAAAGTGGAATTATTGTCGTCTTCTTTCCTTTCTTTTATTCTTTAATTGTCGGAGAGCTGGACATTGTGATCTTGTCAGGTCACATTTATTGCATAACATGTTTTGGGTCGACTCTACACTGGGTAGTCCAGACTGGGCGGTACGACTGAATGCATAAACACTATACAGTACATATGGCACCGGCTCGGATCAAGCAACTTTTAGGGTGGGGGGAACTTTTGTGTGGAGTATCCTTAACCATTTATGCTTTATCTTGATACGAGATGCGAGCACTTTTAAATGTGAAAATCAATTATTGATCTCTTCATTTTAGTTATCCCTGCAGATCTAACAAAAGGAATTAAATTTATCCGTAAGTCTGCATTAGATAGAGATCAATGTCTGATCCCGAGATTAACAATACAAGTTCTGACTTTAGGGCACATTTGTATCAGCAAATCATAAATTGGAAATTAATTGCCGATATTTTAATATTAGAAGACGATAATAATCACTCAGCTATAACAATTTGTAACCATAAATATATAAAAGAGATTTACTGTTAATTCATAACTAGGATTCCCAGTGGAATGGCAAAAATCCTTACGCATCACGACATCACTTCTTTTCAGCTGTAGTTTACAGCTGTATTGTTCAGCTGTAGTTTTCGCTGTAGTTTTCAGCTGTAGTGTTCAGCTGTAGTTTTCAGCTGTAGTTTTCAGTTGTAGTTTCCAGCTGTAGTTTTCAGCTGTAGTGTTCAGCTGTAGTTTTCAGTTGTAGTTTTCAGCTGTAGTGTTCAGCTGTAGTTTTCAGCTGTAGCTTTCAGCTGCAGTGTTCAGCTGTAGTTTTCAGCTGTACTGTTCAGCTGTAGTGTTCAGATGTATTGTTCAGCTGTAGTTTTCAGTGTAGTTTTCAGCTGTAGTGTTCAGCTGTAGTGTTCAGCTGTAGTTTTCAGCTGTAGTTTTCATCAGTAATTTTCAGCCCTAGTTTTCAGCGGTAGTTTTTTAAAACTAATCATATTTAAGAATGAAAGAGCCCAGACGTTAACAACTAACTGCGAAATAATTACAAAATGGCACGATGTATTCCTAATGTGGGACCCGTCAGGTACAATTTCAAAAAGCAAAAAAATAAATTTTCAGAGAAAAAAATATCATAAAAGTCTAAATTAATAAAATAGAATTGAAGATAGATAAAATCATAAAGCAAATAAATTGTAAACCAGCTCTAAGTGGGAGCTGTAATGGTGGGCAACCTTATTTTTAAACTGTTTAATAACAAATCAAATATTGGCTCTGAAATGATGCGTGCTCAAATATTAAAAGTTGCAAAATTTCTACACTGAAAAGACCTGGTTAAAAAAATTGACCGATCGTTAGTTTCTTTAAACCCCAAACTGATTCGCATCAAATTAACCGGCAGAGTTAACATTCTTCAGTATGAAAAGAAAACTTTGTTCAGTAATGATCGTTTAAAGTTCAGAGATTTTTCGTAAAATGAAAGAATATAGTGTAGAAGCAATCCGATTCTGTGAAAAAAAGATCAAAGATTTTTTTGCAAAAACTATTTTGATTCTAACCTTGTCTCGTTATTCCTGAAAAGAAGGATTTTTTTTGCATCTTTAAACTTTTTTTCTAGGAACGATATCGTAGCATTATTTTAACAGTTTTCAAGTAAAAAAAAAGACGTTATCTACCACATTTTTGATCGAATTCATGTTTCAAGGCCCAAGGATACCGTTATTTTAAAAGAATTTGAACTATTGCTCCATAATTGTTGAGTCGGGTTCATTCAAATAAAAATAGTATTTAAAAACAGCTTTCCTTTTATTGTAATATATAAAATAAATGCAACATTTTTATGATTTTTTAGATTACGACAATATTACAGATACAAGGCTCCCTTGGGATAAGGTATCAATATCATTATCATTATCATTATCATTATCATTATCATTATCATTATCATTACCATTATCATTATCATTATCATTATCATTATCATTATCATTATCATTATCATTATCATTATCATTATCATTATCATTATCATTATCATTATCATTTATCATTATCATTATTATTAATATTATCATTATCATTATCATTATCATTATCATTATCATTCTCATTATCATTATCATTATCATTATCATTATCATTATCAATATCATTATCATCATTATCAATATCATTATTATTATCATTATCATCATCATTATCATAATCATTATCATTATCATTATCATTATCATTATCATTATCATTATTATTATCACTATCATTATCATTATTATTATCATTATCATTATCATTATCATTATCATTATCATTATCATAATTATTATCTTTATCATCATTATTATAATTATTATTATGTTTATCAATTTCGCCCTTATTATCATTATCATAATTATTATAATTAATATTATTATTATCAATTTCTTCCTCATTATCATTATCATAATTATTATAATTATCGTTATTTTGATCAATTTCGTCCTTATTAGGTGTGGACTCCTGATATAGTTTTGTATAATAGTGCTGGAGATGGAGAGCAGGGTAGAGAAATGAGAACCTTGATACAAGTAAATAAATATCACATCAAATTAATGAAAGATTGCATGTATAGATTAAAATGACAACAAAAATTGGCCGAGAAAAATTTATTTCATGTACGTCCTACGAGACATGACAGTTGGTGAATTGTTTAAAATGTCTTCTTCCATAATTAGTTAAGTTATTACAATCATATTAGAGTAAAATTGATTTCAAAGTAAAATAAATTTGAGGAAAAGAAGTTTTTATGACGAAATAAACTGCAAAAAGTCTTTCATATCCAATACAATATATGGAAGAAGACATTTAAAACTATTCACAACCTGTCATGTTTCGTGGGACACCCTGTATTTCCCACAGTGACCATTTTTGAGTGGGTACTAAACAGTGCATAAACATTAACAAGCATCACAAAACGCCCAATGTTACAAAACGCCAAATGTTACAAAACGCCCAATGTTACAAAACGCCCAATGTTATAAAACGCCCAATGTTACAAAACGCCCAATGTTACAAAACGTCCAATGAATCTAAACGCCCAATTACCGAACCCTCAATGTTTTTTGGAAAAATAAACTCAAATTTATTTTGAAGTTGCCTTTTGAAAGACATAACAACATAAAGACATAACAACATACAGACAAAACGCCCAACGTTACAAAACGCCTAATTACAAAACGCCCAATTACCGAACCCTTAATGTTTTTGGAAAAATAAACTCAAATTTATTTTGAAGTTGCCCTTTGAAAGACATAACAACAGAAAGACATAATCTATGTTCATGTATAATTTTGGTTACATATTACAAATTTTGCACCGATTAGAGTTGATTCATATATCTGCATTCTTTACCTTATACATTATACATGCAGCTTGATGTGATGCATTTAAAACTATACATATATATATATTCTTGTTTCTAGGTCACCTATGATGGAAATGTTACATTATTAACCCAAGCAATCTATATGAGTAAATGTACCATTGATGTGACCTACTATCCCTTTGATGCTCAGCAATGTGAACTCAAGTTCGCCTCCTGGTCAACTGAGGTCACTAGGGTGAGTGTAAGTAATTTGAGATTTTAATATTGTTCATGTTTTTTTAATTATTATATTATTATAAAGATTTATTCACACACAAAGATATAAATACATATATAAATGGTGTAGTTAAAATTTGTTTAAATAAATTTTTCGGTACCCCTAAACAGTACCCCTAAACAATACCCCTAAACGGTACCCCTAAAACGGTACCCCTAAACAGTACCCCTAAAACGGTACCCCTAAACGGTTCCCCTAAACGGTACCCCTAAACAGTACCCCTAAAACGGTACCCCTAAACATTTCTCCTAAACGGTACCCCTAAACAGTACCCCTAAAACGGTACCCCTAAACCGTAAACGGCACCCCTAAACGGTACCCCCTAAAACGGTACCCCCTAAAACGGTACCCCCTGAAACGGTACCCCTAAAAGCTTATTATTATTAAGAATGAATGTGATATTAACAAATGTTAAGGTTTTTATTTTTACAAATTGGTGTTTTTGATTGCGGTTTCTTAATAAACATGACTTGCGGATTTCTGCTAGAAACGAAAAAGAGAATTATCAGAATTAAACAATTTTCAAGCAACAGCTGCATGCCCGATACACAAGAGTACCCTTTAAAGGAATTGAGCCTTTGCCACAAACTCCGATTTTATAATTACTATATCTATGTAACTCAATGTCAGACCTTATGCATTTCAAATTATGATTTCTTTTAAATCAAATAATCTAAGTTTAAATTATAAAAGGTTTGTATCAAAAAGTTGCAAAGATATAGGAATTGTAAATTTTGAGTTTGCGGCGAAGACTTAATTCCTTGGAAAGATACCATATCGTAAGGTTTTATCACTTTTTTCTCTTTGCTGCATTTTTTTCATAAAGAATTCACAGTTGTAAATTAACAAGTTTAACGAGAGAAAAACAATAATATCTTTCTCATTCTAATTTTATGGCTTTAAGAGTACTATTGCGAATGACACAGGAAACTCTTTAAAAAGAAAGTAACTTGAAATTAAGTCAATACTTTTTAACCGAAGGAAAAGGGGTCAGTTTTCTGAAATATTTAAATCTTTCTTCACTAATTTGTTTTGTCATGTTCTGATAGTGTTTAGGGACTGTCGATCTAAATTTAATTGACATTGATGGCAATTTTGATATAAAGGAATTGAGTCTTTGCCACAAACTCGGATTTTTAAATCCCAATTTCTTTGAAACTAAATGTCGTAGACCGTAGATATTTCAAACTATGAATTCTGGTGGATCAAACAATGTAAGTTTGAAATATGAAAGGTAAACATAATCTGGTTGTTGAGATTTTGGTATTATAAAATAGGAATTTGTGACAAAAACTCAATTCCTTTAAGTGAAATTGATGGCAATGTCGATCTAAATTTAAGTGAAATTGATGGCAATGTCCATCTAAATTTAAGTGAAATTAACGGTAATGTCCATCTAAATTATAAGTGAAATTAATGGTAATGTCCATCAAAATTTAAGTGAAATTAATGGTAATGTCCATCTAAATTTAAGTGAAATTAATGGCAATGTCGATCGAATTCACATCGGTACCCTTTAAAGCGTTGGCTGATCAAGTATTAATTGCGCATTTCTACTGCATGAAGAAACACATATAAAAACACTTTAAATCTAAAAATCTACAATATATTCGACATTATTGATCAAATAAAGGTTTCAACTGGGTATCGTTTTAATTTAGGCATTGCCATCTTTCGAATGGAGGGTCACTTGAAATTATGCTTACAGTCCTTTTAAGAAACTAATAATATCTTTATCCAGGATATGTTATCTTCAGAATTTATTCATGTAAGATTATATATTTCTATATATTTCAGCTGAATATGACGATAGGAAAGATAGATAGGAAAAAGATTTTGAGTCTGTACTCCCCTTCAGGTGGGCTTTCTACACTTTTCTTCAAGATTTTAAATTCACATTTTAAAAAAGGGATTTTTAACTTATTTCAAAAATTAACAAATCGGAGTTCGATTTTTTCCAATTTGTTTGGTTTTATTACAATCTAAAAATACAAAGAAATACGATTAGAAGTTTCTTTATACAATACACTCAATATACAGGAACTACTAGTTTTAGGGAGAAGAAAGAGAGAAGAAAACCTTTTAGAAATTATGATTTTAGCTCTTTAGTTTTTTTATTTTTACTTTTGATTTGTTTAATTCGAAAATTTACTAAACTTGGCCGAATCCAAAAACTTTGACCAAAGACAAAAAAGGTGATTAGCTCATCTGAAGAAAAAGTGAATAGTTTTAACTCAAAATAAGGAACTTGGTTCTTCAACTATAAAGTTCCTAAGTCTGTAAATATTTAACGATAAACTAGAGGTCCCAGATAAAAGTCCAGGGAGTCCAGGGAGTTTTAATATCAACAATCCAGAGGATAAAATGCCATGCGTACGACAGAGATGGTGCTGATTGCACTTTTTCTCAAGACCTCAAATTTCTACCTGCCAGCGTATCTCTATATATATTATCTTTGGTTTTAACTCTAAATAAGGAACTTGTTGCTTCAACTATAAAGTTCCTTGGTCTGTAAATATTTAACGATACAGTCAAAAGTCCAGGGAGTTTTAACTTTAGAACCTATTTTCACACATTAAATTTATATTTGTTTTAATTTTCTATTTAATACTTTTTTGTTGGGCTATGTACATCACGTCTCTCACGTTAATTTATACGGATTTTGTATGTGAGTTATAAATATATGACTGCAAATATGTTGATATACTTAGTTGTAGTTAGTTCTACTTGATTTAGGCGTGTTTGAATTAAAGGAGATATTTGCTATATACTATATATACTATAGTTGTAGTTAGTTCTACGTGATTTAGGCGTGTTTGAATTAAAGAAGATATTTGCTCGACGACATGAAATGCCGGATCCATGCTGCGACGATGCTTTTGCTGATGTCACGTAAGATCATCATTTTTATTATACGAGCCACGGTAAACTGAAGTTCCTATTATACGCAACACGGTAAACTAAAGGTCCTATTATACGAGACACGGTAAACTGAAGGTCCTATTATACGCAACACGGTAAACTAAAGGTCCTACTATACGCAACACGGTAAACTGAAGGTCCTATTATACGAGACACGGTAAACTGAAGGTCCTATTATACGCAACACGGTAAACTAAAGGTCCTATTATACACGCAACACGGTAAACTGAAGGTCCTATTATACGAGACACGGTAAACTGAAGGTCCTATTATACGCAACACGGTAAACTAAAGGTCCTATTATACACAACACTGTAAACTAAAAGTCCTATTATACTAGACACGGTAAACTGAAGGTCCTATTATACGAGACACGACACGGTAAACTAAAGGTTCCATTATACGCAACACGGTAAACTAAAGGTCCTATTATACACAACACGGTAAACTATAGGTCCTATTATACGCAACACGGTAAACTATAGGTCCTATTATACGCAACACGGTAAACTAAAGGTCCTTTTATACACAACACGGTAAACTAATGGTCCTATTATACGCAACACGGTAAACTAAAGGTCCTGGTTGAAAGAACTTTAGAATCCAATAGAAGTAGATTTGTCGTTTTTTCTACAGTTAAGTTCTGAACTTAATAGACATCGAAATATTTGATATAATTATATAACAAGGATATTTTACCTGAATCTACCTGTAATTGTAAAAATTAATAAATAAATACGAAATATGGGTGAACAGCGTTAAAGAGCTCCATACAATTATTTAATAAAAAAAATATCTCCAGCATTCCATTATCAGTAAGTTTAGACAACGAAATTTTATAAATTCTTTCGATATCTCAGAGTTGAACTGTATTTTATACTTTAAAAAAATATTTAGACACATATAAAGTTTTTTACGCTATTTTTGAATGATTTTGATTTTTGAATGAGAGATAAAAATATCACTGAAAACATTGTTATGCAAATAGGATGTTCTTTGTTATGGCTAGTTTTACGTCACTTTCTCACACTCTAATTTATAATCCTTATATTTATGCAACCTTATGTTGTATGATAAGAACTAAAGTTTGAAATCTTGTTTAAAAAATATCGGGGATATATAGAGCTAGAGATCCTTTCCTTAAAGGGACAGTAAAGGAAAAATGAAAGGGGGTATAGGCTGAAAGCTAATCACTTTAGCTTTTAATCGAGACCCTTGAGACGCGTATCTGAAGTCCATAATTCTGTACATAACCATATTCAACAATTAAACAATTCAACAATCCGACCTACGAAAAATGTCCATCCGAACAACGGAAAATGCCCATCCGACCTACGAAAAATGTCCATCCGATCTACGTAAAATGCCCATCCAACCTACGAAAAATGTCCATCCGACCTAGGAAAAGTGCCCGGCGCCGACCTATACTCAATACTCATTTTCGTACAAATTTAAAACAGCTTTATATTAATTCTCGAGTCAGGAACTTCAGATACGCGTCTCAAGGGTCTCGATTAAAAGCTAAAGTGATTAGCTTTCAGCCTATACCCCCTTTCATTTTTCCTTTACTGTCCCTTTAATAAATAAAAAAGCATAATAATTTCAAGAATGTTTTATGAATCTCATGTTTTTTTCAGATACTATTTGGTAATTTGGCGTCGTCCAAAGTTCTTTCTGTTTAATTATATTCAGCCTGCAGTGCTCATCAATATTCTTGCTTTGTAAGTATATTATTACTTATGTTACTAGAAGTTTTCTCGGGGGATATTTTATTATTTACTAGCTGAAGGGTTGCCCTTGGACAAAAATGTTAATTTTTTGTTTGAAAAGCAACAAAAAAGTCAAAAAAAAGTCAAAAAAGTCAAAAAAGTGTGATTTGCGGCAAAAGTGCAAAAGTGTAACTTTTTTTGTGCAACTCTTCTGTATGATGTTTTTTTAATATTTTTTGAAAATTAGTATTTTTTTTGGTACTTCAAAGGCCCAAAAAAAAATCCGCGAACCTTTTTTTCTTTCAAAATCAAAAGTTCAGAAAAACATAAATGTGTAAATAAATTGTTTCTATCGAAATCTAAAATTTTAAAAAGATTGAATCACAGAATCTCAGATAATTTTCAAAATTGTAATGAGAAAATTCGCAATTTTCAGTTCTGGTATAATTTTTACGGAAAAATTGTTTTTTCAATGGTTCCTAAGGTTTCAACTGAACAGCGTTTATCTAATACATTAGAATATACTAAGAAGAAAGGAACCAGAGAATTTAAATAACGTTTTTCAAAAATTAGCTCAGAACTGAAAATTGCGAATATTATTATTACAATTTTGCCAATTTTCTGTGATTCAATCTTAATAAGATTTTAGATTTAGAGAGAAATAATATGAATGCACATTTTTGCTTTTCTGAACTTTTGATTTTGAGAGAAAAAAAAGATTCGCGGATTTTCTTTTGGGCCATTGGAGTACCAAAAAAAATTTGTACAAAAATGGTACAATTTTGCACCAGGCGCCGCAAATCACACTTTTTATTGACTCACCCTGTATGTATATAAGAATGTCTTGTTTTATTATATAGATGTTTCTAGACGTTTTCTCGGGGGATATTTTATTATTTACTAGCTTGGGAACCCAGCAATCCGAAGGTTACTAAGAGTTACTCCCGCCGACCGCCGCTTACCTGCACTTTAAACGGTTTTAACGGGAAACTAAGTTTTCGTTAGTAAAGTCGACCTACTCAACTTGGAATCTTAAAACCAAGCTAAGAACATTCCCGCGGGTCTTCCAAATTCCCCAGCAAAATTTGAAGCAAATCGGTCAAGGGGTTTCTGAGTTATGATTCGAAAAACAAAGAGACAGACAGAAAGACATATAGATGTTACAGGAGGTGCGGAGCGATAGAAAAAAGTAGATTGTAGATTAGACAATTGACATTCTATCAAATTAGAAATTTTCATAAAAAATTTTTTTCGGACCATTGGACAAAAAACTTTCTAAGCAGCGTGAGTATTTAAAAACATATGTTAACATAATTATTCATATCTCTAGTAATTTTGAACGAAAAAAGGCTGGACTAGTGGTAGTTTTTTGTTTAAATATGCTTGTAATAATAGGTAAACAAATGAAAGCCCTAGACTATTTAGAAGGTCGAAGATGATCTTTAACTGTCAATAAATACCGCTTCTTTGTGAATATTATTGTATGAAGTTTACATTTATGTGAGTAATGCTTTACAATGCGTTAAATGTTAGCACTGCAGGACTTCTGCATTGCAGTACTTTAATTTTTGTAAATTGTATAATGCATTCCCCCCCCCCCCACTAAAAGAAATAAGGAGAGATCGAGAGAAATTTATCACAAATTCCCTTGTAAAGTTGAAAAGTTGCATTTTCAAGACTGAACCGACTTTGAAGTGCCTCAAATTATCGACCTCTGGTATCACAGCTTATTGAACTAGTATTGAAATAATATTGAAATAGTATTAAAATGATATTGATAAAGTATTGAAATAATATTGAAATAATATTTTTTTTAGAAATCTAAATATTTATTTTGTAGCAGAGATTAAAATATTACATTTGTATTGCAAGTTTACAACTTTCATAAATGGAAAAACTACATTATTTATTTTCTATATAAATGATTCATATGATAGACACAGATTAGGCTTTGAATGCCAGTGCATTATTTCGCAGCTGACTCCCTCGTCATCCATTGCTGAGAAACAACAGAACTTCCTATAGTTATTAACCAACTGATATTTTATTTGGTTGTCTACTTTTTCATATGCTCTAATTGCGTTGTGTCTAACTGGGCAAACTGTACATTCTTTTTCTTCACAGAAAGTAAAAACTGGGTTTGCAATGTTCACAGGTGGTTTTAGTTCGATTTCAAGTTCAGTTTCAGATTCTGGACCAGCTTTAGTAGTCTCAAGTTCAGGTTCAGACGCAGACTCAGTCTCAGGTTCAGGTTCAGGCGCAGACTCAGCCTCAGGTTCAAGTTCAGGCGCAGACTCAGTATTGGAATAATATTGAAATAATATTGAAATAATATTGAAATAATATTGAAATAATATTGAAATAATATTGAAATAATATTGAAATAATATTGAAATAATGTTGAAATAATATTGAAATAATATTGAAATAATATGCAGAATTGTTTTAAAATAGAGCAAAGAAATTATTGCATTAAAGTATACTGTTCTTAACGTGCAGACTTATCTCTCAGATCGTTGAGATCTCTGATCCAGGATTTCATGTTTAAATTCTAGATTTCACTGGATAGTAATAAATAAAGCAATTGAGTTCCTCGCAAAATTGCAAGGATTTTCAAGATTCGCATTCTTTAATTTATGCAAATATTCTACAGATTATACAGTAGTTTAACAAGATGTAGTATATGGATTACAGGGCGTTCGAAAAAAATCAACTTTTCGACAGAACTATATTTAACTTAAAGGGACTGTAAGCGTAATTTCAAGTGACCTTTCATTTAAAGAAGGGTTTTCCCGATTCACAATGATACCCTTTAAACCTTTGACTGATTAAGGATGTCAGAAATATCCTTATTAATCTACTGAAAATCTTTTAATATTTACTTTTGTAATGGTTTTAACATTTAAACGACGATATTTTCATGAGAGGCTTGTGATGTATCAGCTGTTTCGAGTTCACACAGGAATTTTTAAGAATTCAAGCGGTTTTCGATAAATTTAAGCACAGAGATCTCTGTACTCGATGAACACGCAACAATTTACAGGATACTGATGTGAATCGGGCAATACCCTCTTTGCATGGAGGCATGGAGGGTCCCTAAAAATACGCTAACAGGTCCTTTAAGATTTTTATCATCTTCTTCGAATAAGAATTCTGATTATATTTTCATGATTTTTTCCACAAATACAAATATGCCCTTATCATACTTTACATTATTTTAGATTATTTTAGATCTATTAGGTAATCATACCATACAGCCATTATCCACAAAAGATGAGGCTGTAAAGACGACCTGAGACTATTTAAATATGATGATCCCTTGGTTAAATAATACATTAAGCCTTCTGCCTATGAATTTCAAATGGCTTATTTAAGGGAAGGGATAGTAGAAACTCCATACAGTCGTCTCTGAAGTCTCATCCTTTTTTAGACTGGAGAAAAGAATAACTCCTAACTATAGGAAAAGAATAACTCCTAACTATAGGAAAAGAATAACTCCTAACTATAGGAAAAGAATAAAATTATCCCTTTAAAAAATCCTGTATCTGCCTCTGGCATTAGATAATGTATTTATTATCTACTAGGTTGAAGTTTATGAAGTGTAGTTTAGATGTTATCAGGGCAAATTATATAGGTTTTATAAACCAACTGCTATATCTCTCTCATCTTCTAGGGGGGGGGGGGGGGGGGGGGGGGGGGGGGGGGTTTGATTAGATAGTTTCCAGTGCTTGTGGTTTTTCTTTTGAACTACTAACTGTCGGCCTAACTGTAAAATCCGCAAATTTTCTTTAGCGCTTTTGTATTTGAGAGCAATAAACTAAGTTCT
>NW_019396607.1:0-142851 GCF_000591075.1 Eurytemora carolleeae | reverse complement strand
TATGTATATATATCATTTCAGGATTCATATATGTATATATATCATTTCAAACTTCATATATGTATGTATATCATTTCAGGATTCATATATGTATATTTATCATTTCAAAATTCATATATATATCAAGCTAGGATATTATTAAAGGTTTCATATATATATATATATATCATTTCAGCATTCATATATGTATATATATCATTTCAAAATTCATTTATGTATATATATCATTCCAAAATTCATATATATATCAAGTTAGGATGCATATAAATATTATTTCAGGATTCAATATATATATATCATTTTATGATTCGCATTTATATATATATATCATTTCAGAATTCATAGATGTATGTATATCATTTCAGGATTCATATATGTATATATATCATTTCAGATTTCATATATGTATATATATCATTTCAGGATTCATATATTAATATATATCATTTCAGAATTCATATATGCATGTATATCATTTCAGGATTCATATATGTATATATATCATTTCAGGATTCATATATGTATATATATCATTTCAAACTTCATATATGTATGTATATCATTTCAGGATTCATATATGTATATTTATCATTTCAAAATTCATATATATATCAAGCTAGGATATTATTAAAGGTTTCATATATATATATATATATATCATTTCAGGATTCATATATGTATATATATATCATTTCAGGATTCATATATGTATATATATCATTTCAGGATTCATATATATATCTATATGTATCATTTCAGGATTCATATATATGTATATATATATCATTTCAGGATTCATATATGTAAATATATCATTTCAGGATTCATATATGTATATATATATATTTCAGGATTCATATATGTATATATATCATTTCAGGATTCATATATGTATATATATATATTTCAGGATTCATATATGTATATATATATATTTCATTTCAGGATTTATATATGTATATATATCATTTCAGGATTCATATATGTATATATATATATCATTTCAGGATTCATATATGTATATATATCATTTCAGGATTCATATATGTAAATATATCATTTCAGGATTCATATATGTATATATATATCATTTCAGGATTCATATATGTTTATATATCATTTCAAGGTTCATATATGTATATATATCATTTCAGGATTCATATATGTATATATATATCATTTCAGGATTCATATATGTATATATATCATTTCAAGATTCATATATGTATATATATATCATTTCAGGATTCATATATGTATATATATTTTCATATATATATCAATTTAGAATTCATAGATGTATGTATATCATTTCAGGATTCATATATGTATATATATCATTTCAGAATTCATATATGTATATATATCATTTCAGGATTCATATATTAACATATATCATTTCAGGATTCATATATGTATGTATATTATTTCAGGATCATATATGTATATATATCATTTCAAGATTCATATATGTATATATATTATTTCAGGATTCATATATGTATATATATATATCATTTCAGGATTCATATATGTATATATATCATTTCAGAATTCATATATATATATCATGTTATGTTGATTGTGATGCATATATGTATCATGTTGTGTTAATTGATGCACAAATGTATCAAGATGTTAATTTTAATTGGTTAATAAATGTATTATGCTGTATTGGGTGTTTCAGATATGTATCATGTTATGTTGATCGATGCATATATGTATTATGATGTGATGCATATATGAATCATGATGTGATGCATACATATATTATGTTGTGTTGATTGATGCATATATGAATCATATTGTGTTGATTCATGCACATATGTATCATGATGTGTTAATTGATGCAAATATGTATCATATTGTGTTGATTGATGCACATATGTATCATGATGTGTTGATTGATGCACATATGTATCATGATGTGCTGATTGATGCAGATATGTGTCATATTGTGTTGATTGATGCACATATGTATCATGATGTGTTGATTGATGCATATATGTATTATGTTGTGTTGATTGATGCACAATATGTATGTTTCATTTTGAGTGGATCATTAAATATATGTATCATTGTTAGGATTGATGCATATGTTTTTTAATGATATAATGATATCATGTACCGCTTGCTTTGCAAACGGCTTATAAGTTGTAATGCTTTACATTTACAAAAAATCAACGGAGTATTTGTCAACTAAAATATAAACTTACGCTGATCAAATAATAAATATATTTAGGTATTTATTACGCTGTAACAATGGTGCTAACTACAGCTGCAACAGTTCTTGGTGTTATTGTACTAAGGAAAGTTTATTACTAACTAAAGATTAAATCAAATCAAATGTCTTTTAACAATTTATGCAGAATTTTAATTTAATCTATAAAGTATATAGTACAGATACATATAGGTAGCAAATATAGAGGCCCTATAGTAAATCTAGATAAATAAGGTTGTACTTGGCTCATAAAGCTAAATGTGCCCATTGATAAATACGTATATCATGTATTGCGATTAACCCAATTTATATACTTAGATATATATATAACTCCGTCATACCCATAAAGTGATTGCTTAACTACGTTATATTTAACAGGGCATAACTTGAAATTACGCTAATCTAATTCTAATTCTAATCTAACATTAATTAATAGCTGATCGCACCCATTGATTTGGGGTTGATAGATTATTTGCTTGTGTCCATGTAGACATTGATATCTGATTGTGCCCATTGGTTTGGCATTGATCGATTATGTGCTTGTGTCCGTGTAGACCTTGAAAGCTGATCGTGCCCATTGGTTTGGCATTGATGAATTGAGTGCTTGTGTCCGTGTAGGCCTTGATAGCTTATTGCGCCCATTGGGTTGGCGTTGATCGATCTAGTACTTGTGTCTGTGTAGTCATGGATAGCTGATCGCACCCATTGATTTGGCGTTGATCGATCTAGTACTTGTGTCTGTCATGGATAGCTGATCGTGCCCATTGGTTTGGCATTGATAAATTAAGTGCTTGTGTCTGTGTAGTCATGGATAGCTGATCGCACCCATTGATTTGGCGTTGATCGATCTAGTACTTGTGTCTGTGTAGTCATGGATAGCTGATCGTGCCCATTGGTTTGGCATTGATAAATTAAGTGCTTGTGTCCGTGTAGACATTGATAGCTGATTGCGCCCATTGGTTTGGGTTGATTGATTTAGCGCTTGTGTCCGTTTAGCCATTGATAGCTGATCGAGCCCATTGGTTTGGCATAAATAGATTTAGTGCTTGTGTCCGTGTAGCCATTAATATCTGATCGAGCCCATTGGTTTGGCATTCATCGATTTAGTGCTTGTGTCCATGTAGCCATTGATAGCTGATCGTGCCCATTGGTTTGGCATTAATCGATTTAGTGCTAGTGTCCGTATAGCCATTGATATCTGATCGTGCCCATTGGTTTGGCATTAATCGATTTAGTGCTTGTGTCCGTGAAGACATGGATAGCTGATCGCACCTATTGATTTGGCGTTGATCGATTATGTGCTTGTATCCGTGTAGACATTGATAGCTGATCGCGCCCATTGGTTTGGCATTGATTGATTAAGTGTTTGCGTCTATATAGACATTGTGAAACTGAATTGTACCTGGATTAAACATTCACTGAACGTATGTAATCTTTAGTAGCTTTCTCATTTTAAAGGGATTGAGTCTATGCCACAAACTCTGATTTGATGATCTCTTTTACTTTTCAATTCCATTTCAAACTGTGAATTCTGTTAGATCAAATAATCTAAGTTTTGAATATCAGAGGTTTACACCATCATCAAGTTGATAAGATACATGGATTAGAAAATTTGAATTTGTGGCAAAGACTCAAACCATTATCAAAAAGTTTCCTGGCTTCTATTCAACGCAAGTGGATTTTACTTGAGCGCAATTGCGAGCCCTGTAATACTGCGCAATTTCGCACAATTCCGCCCATTTCCCTGCAATATTGCGCATTTCCGGGCTATTCCGCGCAATTGAATTCCGATTGTAAACTCTAATTCTAAGCTTCATGGGGGATACACATTATTATGGAAGGTTTTTAGTTACATTTTGTTATCATAGACCTTTTTAGCAGGACACCTTACTTTGAAAACTTTTTTATTTCTCGATTTTTTATTTGTTTAAAAGTAATAATATTTGTTATCAGATTACATCACCAGGGAAGGCGGGGTATTCCTGTTCCAAACTATCTCAGAACTGTTGCAAGGTAAACAATATTAGAATAAACTAACATTTTGCTTGTAATATTGATCTAATAAAAAGCATTTCGAAATGATAAACATTTTGTCCAAAATGAGGAACAAAATGTTAGAGTTTTCTTTACCATTCTGTTGGATTTGATATTATGGAAAAATATTATGATTTCTTATTTGTTTTGAATCTTCATGACAGAAGCAAATCTCAAGAACCCAGACCAAAATTTGTTTTAAAAAATGTGGAAATAACACCTATATTATTTACTCAGTGAGGCTTGGAGCATCTTTAAAGGGAGTGTTCGCGAAAAATGAAAGGGGGTAAAGGCTTAATGCGATAAAAAAGCGCTTTTGATCGCTACTAATCTTACTTCTATTTGTTGCGTCTAAAAGGAGAAAATTGTTAAAAACGATTAAAACCGAAGAACGTAGTGTCCATACAAATTCGGAAAGATGCAACATTCAACTCTGATCGTAAACAAATCAATTTTATTCCAAACAAATCATTAATAGTCATAGATTATTTTTCCACGCATTTGTATATAGTTAATATTTCATAATATTTTTGATTTTTTCAAAAATAATTTTCGCTGGCGCTGGATTTTCGAACATTCCTGGAAAATATGAAAATGTCAAAAAATTTTATGAAATATCAACTATTTACGAATGCGTCGAAAAATAATCGATGACTATTGTTTGTAATATCTGAATGATTTGTTTGGAAGTAAATTCATTTGTCGTACATCCAAAATTAGGTTTTAGATAATTGTACATTAAGCGTTTCAGGTCGTCTTTAAAATCTCATTTTTCGCGGATAACCTTGCACAAAACAGATAAAAGCTGTTACGACGTTTAAAGTGTTTACTCAAAAGTATAAAAATATTTATTTTACTAAACAGAAAAAATTAAGTTTGTTCTGTTTCTGATAAAAATTAGATGAAATTATGACATTTATTTAAATACCGTTTACCCCACTACGCATACACTTTTATTGAGAAGTAGAAAGTGATATGTCGTCTTTTTAAGGCTGAATTTGCTGAATTTTAATATCCAAGAATGTGTTTTTTTATCATTTTCCTTCGTATAAAACAAATTAACAAAATGACAATAATCAATTTCAAAATATAATGTTTCATTGGACACACTTGAAATCTGGTGTCCCAATAAACATAGAAATTTAAGGCACGACATGAAATTGTCTCGCTTTCCGATAATTGATAAATGACAAAGACTCAACGTCTATGAAATTGAAAATATGATCTTCCTTTCTCTTTATTTCTAAGATAGACGGAGATATTAAACATTTGAAAGATTTCGCTTTTATTAAATAGACTAGAAGCTGGACAGATTTATTAATATCTCCGTCAACTTTAAAGGTGCAAATACGGTAAACCACATTTTTGAATTATAAAGACTAGTTGTTTTTATTATTAACTGTCTCAATTGGAATACTATAAAAAATTTAATTCACATGTTTTTTGGGACACCCTGTAAGATCTCGGATCGTTTTTTAGTTGTCTTTTTTATTTATGATTCTATAAACTCTAAAAAATATATTTTGAAAAATAAAAACTTTTTATTGATTATTTTTTGCAGGTGGATGGCGTTCTTCTCCTACTCTAGTTATCCTCCGATAGAAAAACAATTAGAAAACCTAAATAAAGGAACTTACAGGTAGGTGTCTTACAATTCTATTTTACAAGTAGGTTATTTACAATTCTATTTTACAAGTAGGTTTCTTACAATTCTATTTTACAAGTAGGTTTTTTTACAATTCTATTTTACAAGTAGGTGTCTTACAATTCTATTTTACAATAGGTTTTTTACAATTCTATTTTACAAGTAGGTTTCTTACAATTCTATTTTACAAGTAGGTTTCTTACAATTCTATTTTACAAGTAGGTTATTTACAATTCTATTTTACAAGTAGGTTATTTACAATTCTATTTTACAAGTAGGTTATTTACAATTCTATTTTACAAGTAGGTTATTTACAATTCTATTTTACAAGTAGGTTATTTACAATTCTATTTTACAATTAGGTTATTTACAATTCTATTTTACAATTAGGTTATATACAATTTTTATTTTACAATTAGCTTATTTACAAATTACAATTATATTTTACAAGTAGGTTTTTACAATTCTATTTTACATGTAGGTTATTTTACAATTAGGTTATTTACATTTCTATTTTACAAGTTGGTTGTTTACAATTCTACTTTACACAATAGAAACATTTGAATTAAATTCGTTTTTTAATTAGAAACGTAACTTGTAACTAAAGCTGCTATAATTTGAGATCGAATGTAACCTTAAACATTTTTAAAGAAATGTACGTCGAAAAAACGTCGTTATGCATTTCTACTAACATTTTTTGTTAAAAATTTCTCATTTTCAACAATAATAAACCTGCCCTGCTGTCATGTGAGATGCCACAAAAAATTTGGATCCGATTGGTTTAGCTGTTTTGACATTTATTGGATACAGTCAAACAAATACCCAATCTAGCAAAGTAAATATTTATCATGTTTTTACATTAATTTTCAAGAGCATATTAAAATTGTAGTTGGGTATCAAACATAAAAAGAAAGAAAACGAAGAGTGTATATGTAAAATTTATGAATAATCTGTATTCTTTAACAATTCCTATTATGTTGTCGGTATTCGGACTCGGTATACGGAATCCTGTATTCGGTGTTCGGTGTTAGGTGTTGGTATTTATTATACGGTATTCGGAATCTTGCATTCGGTATTCGGAATCTTGTATTTGGTATTCGGAATCTTGTATTTGGTATTCGGAATCTTTTTTTTGGTATTCGGAATCTGTTTTTCGGTATTCGGTATTAGGTATTCGGTGTTCGGTGTTCGGTATTAGGTATCAGGTATTCGGTATTAGGTCTTCGTTGCCATTTTGAAATGCCAAATTTAGCTTGCCGTGTGAGGACCTTCAACCATTTTGGAATTTTGATGATTTTAATGATATTGAAAATAGGTAAGTGTCGGGTTGTATGTATTCTAACTTGCAAATAGAACTGCAGTTAGATTTTATGCATCAATTAAACTGCACCAGGTCCCATGTTGCATCACAAGCACAATATGCATCATGAAGTACGTCATTACTTGTTGCATCACTAGCTCATGTTGAATCACTTGATCAAGTGGCATCGCTAGTTAAAGATGCATCTCGATTTCAAGTTGTATCACGAGTTAAGGTCGCATCACGACCTTAAGTTACATTACAATTTTTCAACTTAGATCACTAGCTTATGTTGCATCCCTTTTTCAATTGCATCACGCTCATAATTTGTATCACGAGATCAAGTTGCATCACAAACCTAAGTTATATTACGAGATTAAGTTGTATCACATGTTCGAGTTGCATCACGAGCTTAAGTTGCATCAGGAGCTCAAGCTAGATCACAAATTTGCAACCCAACCTAAAGTTGCATTGCGCAATAATTTTGCATCACTTGTGCAAGTTGCATCACGATCTCAGTTTTCATCACGGGCGTAAATTGTATTTTGCACATTAACAGATTTTAACAGAAATAAAATTTTATTTGTAAATATAAATATAGAACTTTTATAAATATCTAATCAAAATAACATAATAACATAATAACATAATAATTGACACTTAGATATAGAAGGGGCAATTTGTTTTTTTGGTTATGTTTTTTTATAAAGTAAAAAATTTTGTTACTTTTTGAAATTAAATTTGACAAACACAGATATTCGTTTTCTTTTTGTTTTAAAGGACGAAGAAGAAAATGAGGTGTGGGGCTTAATACCTAATCTCAAGATTAGTACCATTAAGTAATAGTTTATTAAAATTCGAATAAACTTCACACTGTTCAACAATAGCATATTAAACAGATTTTAACTTATTAAATATCAAAAGTGTAAAAATTTTTCACGGATTTAAAACAAAAGTTTCATATATATTAATTCAAACATTCTTCTTTAATATAAACTAATTCAACAAGAAAAATTGGTTAAATTAAAAGTGTCCTTTTCAAAAATTCACGAAAAATCCACGAAAATACATGCCATGTAAGGAAAATACATGCCATGTAAGGAAAATACATGCCATTTACGGAAAATACATGTCATGTATGGAAAATACATGTCATTTATGAAAAATACATGTCATGTACGGAAAATACATGTCATGTACGGAAAATACATGTCATGTATGAAAAATACATGTCATGTATGAAAAATACATGTCATGTATGAAAAATACATGCCATGTACGGAAAATACATGTCATGTACGGAAAATACATGTCATGTATGAAAAATACATGTCATGTACGGAAAATACATGTCATGTACGGAAAATACATGTCATGTACGGAAGACGTTCATATCAAGACATAATCATTTTTTTACATTGACATGCACATTGCACATGCAAGTTTGGGAAAATTTTCATTCAATTAAAATTCTAAATTAATTTTTTTGCATGTCAGACATTTTTTGATCATTTAATTTCTTTTGTTAATTGAATCCAACACCGGAATGAACATTTTAAATCCGGAGGGTTGAAAAGATATTTTTTATGCATTAATAAAAACAAATTTCAGAATAATATTCACTTCATTAAATGTTAACTTTAAAATAAACTGCTTTACATGCCTAACTATCATAATTATTAAAGACCTAGAAATAACGTTTTTTGTTTCTTCTAGACTACGATCTAATCGATCAGGGTTGATTTAAAAGTATCGACTTTTTATACGGGCATATCCGGTTCACTACATATCCGGTTCACTACATCTTCACTAGATAATGTGGATCTTCCTTGATTGAAAAGTTTCAATTAAACAATTTCAATAATTTTTTTTCTGAAGCAGAATTGTGCAAGGTTTTATAGAAAAACACGAATGAAAAAAATCACTTTTTTAAAAGATTGTCATGCACTAGACGAGGGTTTTATTGGCCGATTTTAATTCTAGCAAGCCATTCTTTAAAAAGATCTCTTTACAACTTCTTTTGTTGTTGAAAAAAAAACACACATATTTTCATTGTATAAAGACATTGTATACATACATAAATAATTGTTTGTCAAACATGTTTTACATAAAGATTTCTACATAGCCTGCTAAATAAATTAGTGAAAAAAGTCCATTGCTAGTTAGGGGTTGAGAAGACAACCTTTTTTTTTATAAAAATAATTGATTAAAAAAATGTATCTACTAAATAAAGAATAGTTTGAAATTAACAAATTACTAATCTTAGTTTTTCGTGACATTTATACAAGTTTACTTTTACTTTACGTTTATGAACAAAAATGGCCGTAGTCAGGGCGAACCATAGTTTAAATATCCTAAATAATTATTCTGCAAATTTTTTTTGAATAATCTTGATTTTTATTGCAATATATTAGTTGATATTGGATTTCCTGATTTTTATTGACATTGAAAAATTCTTTAAAATTTGACGATGGATAACATTTTTTGCTTTTTCAGAATAATTTAAAAAAATTGTTTTTAAGGTCTGTGGCCCCAGATGATTACTGTTATAACATAAAGGATTACGATCATATGTTTCCAAAGAAGAAATCTCCGATTTTTAGGAATTTTTCTTTATCTTTAGCTAAAAATAATAAAAAAA
The DNA here is from genome assembly GCF_000591075.1 of Eurytemora carolleeae. Classification (NCBI taxonomy): domain Eukaryota; kingdom Metazoa; phylum Arthropoda; class Copepoda; order Calanoida; family Temoridae; genus Eurytemora; species Eurytemora carolleeae. Next base: position 133,010 of record NW_019396607.1, on the reverse strand, counting down.
TATATGTAAATATTTAGTATCTAATGTTATCAGAATTTGAGACTTAATTTTAGGTGAACTTCCAGTTTATTAATGATATCCCTGAGTCAAAACTGTACTTTCCAACCTTTGACTGATCAGCGAGGGTAGAGAACTCAGTGTAAATTAAATGCTGTGGAAAAAGACGTAAAGTTTAATTGTTCAACAATTAAGAGAATAACAAGCATTTCTGTAAATAAACAAGGAAAAGTTGATTATTTTTCATCAGTTAAAGGTTTAAAGGGTATTGTTGTAAATCTAGGATCCCGCTCTTTTTTAACAAAACAATCAATCCGGGGTTTTCTTCTTTTTTTATAATTGATTGTATTCATGAATTTTGTAGCTGATTTATTTCTTAAAACCGGAAATAAATTACAACTTCTTGACGAAATTTCCTGTTCGACAAAAATAAAGAAAACGACAAACATTCCACTGTTTTTTGTTTATCACTGTACTGTATCCGATACAAAAATGCTCTGCAAAATAATTTTACATTTTTTTTTCATGAAAAAGGGATAAGAAAAATTAGACAACGGCCTTGGTTTAACCATAAACTTTTATCGACCACAACAACTAAACCCATAAAAACTAAACTCACAACGCCTAACAACATCAGTACAACAGCTCAACATCATCAACTTCAAGATATACCACATCTAAATACAAAGCCAGGGATTTGCAATCAATATTTTAAGTTTGGACATTTTTTAATGCCATTTTTATATTTTAGCTTTTTCCAAGTGAGTCGAAAAAATCAGCTGTTTTCAAAGGAGGTTGTGGATAACTTAGCAATAAATTTACACTCTAAATGTTGAATGCCACGTAAACCTATAAAAACTAATAAAAATACTTCTAAAAGATCTTGTATTTTATTAGACAAAAATTCCTACTTAAAGCATGTCAAGTGCCAAAAATGTTACAATAAATAATCTATTGATTTCCAAAAAACTGAAAAAATTGTAAAAAGTGGAAAATAGTTTAAACAAAGGAATTTGCCACAAACTCTGATTTTCTAATTCCCTATATCTTTGTCACCCAATGTCATAGACCTTAGATATTTCAAACTTTGAATTCTGTTAGATCAAAGATATTGGGATTCGAAAATTTTAGTTTGTTGCAAAGACTCGATTCTGTTTTCTTTCGTTTTCGGTGTTCTTATAATTTAGGCTTACACATACTAACTGCATCGTGGTTGAAATAGCGTCAATTTTTGGAAAAGCAGAAAAAAATTAATTTGAAGGATCAAATTGCAATCCCTTTTCTGTCTAGTGGTGAAAAAAATTGTGAAAAACGGGAAGCCAGTTTTTTCGCCGAAAGGTAAAATTTGTAAAATTTGTAAAATGTGTAAAATGTGTGATCACTTTAAAGCTTTTTTTTTTATTTTCTTTATTTACATTTTTTTCAGGTTCCCAGAAACTGAGAAAAGCCAAGCTATACAGGAATAAAGATGCTTAGTTTTTTTTGTTAAAAGAATATCAACGCAATTTCAAGTGCCATTCTTTTAAATAATTTCATATCCGATTCACAAGGATACAAAATGAAAATAAAGCAGCAAAAAATGAGATTTTCTTGTTCTTTTTCTGAAAAAAAGGAAGAGATAAAAGAAAGGAAATTAACGAACAAAGATAATATTCAAAAAAGAAAAACAACGATTTTCTCATTATTGTTACACAGATAAAGAATTTAATGGTACTGCTGTGAATCGGGCTTGGAACTCTATGAATAGAAAATCGCTTTCAATCATGTCTGCAGTACTTTAAAACTAAATGATGAATAAATCTTAACGTAATAATATTTCATATAAACTCAATTGTTTTAACCCTGATATCTTTGCAACCTGATGGTGTAAACCTTAGATATTTCAAACTTAGATTATTTGGTCGAACAGAGCTGAAAACTTTAGAATGGTGGATATCAGGATTAAGGCTTAATCTACTCTTTTTCTTAATCTCCAGATTAAATATTGCTTGTTTACCTCGTGACTTTAATCTTCAGATTAAGTTTCCGACGGGATATCTGGATATCTCATTCTAAAGTTTTCAGCTCAGAATTCATAGTTTAAAATATCCATTGAGCTGCATATATATAGGAGTTAGAAAATCCCATATTTTTAATAATACATTTGACAGATTAATAATAAGCATAATTTATTAGTTCTAAAGATAATATTTCAAAGAAAGATTTCTACAATGAAACAGTAAATCAGAACAGGTGCATTCTTATCAATCCATTTTCATTCTTTTATGTAAACTATTCCTTTTAATAATTTTTTATAAGAAACATTAAAAATAATTTATGCCTATTGTAAGTAAAATTATTATCAATGTTCACATGTATTTAACAATTAACAATTAACAATTAACAATTAGCAATTATTAAAGGGGGGTAGAGAGGTGAAAGTGCTGTAGAATAAAATTATAAATCTAAAAAGTAAAAAAGCATTAAAAAATGTTCCAATCTTTTTTTCAAACAGCAATGAAATAATCATTTTTCAGTGTTGTTATACAGATAGAGGACGGAGAAACAGATACTCTCTTGGGACCTAACCCTCTATCTAGAGATCTACTCTATCCTGAACCTAAAAGAGATCTACCCTATGCTGAACCTATGCTAGATCTACCATATCCTGTCTCCCCCTCTCCAACTCCTGACACGAGGGTAAGGAGGTCTGATCCGACCACTGCAGATAGGGGCTTGAGATTGTTGTTCATGCTTTTAAAGGTGATCTTGTCCTTGGCATGTTCATTTTATGTTTAAAGCATGTCAAGTGCATACTCTTTTCCCTAATCAAGGCATGTAAAGCATGCTCATTTCCTGCTTCAGACAATTTAAAAACTTGTCATGTTTTGCTTCAAGCATGTCAAGAGCACATTCATTTCCTGCTCTAGGCATTTCAAGAACTCGTCATTTCCTGCTTCAGGCATATCGAAGCATGCCCATTTTCTACTTGAAGGGACTGTAAAGAAAAACTGAAAGGGGGTATAGACTGAAACCTAAGTTCTATCTGATGTTCCTGTCTCGAGAAATAAAAAAAAAATGTGTCAAATTTATACAAAAATCGGTATATACCAAATTTTGTATAAAAATAGTAGGTTTAAGCAGATCATATTCAGCAAATACGCAACCAATTTGAAAACGACGATCGCTACTAATCTTACTTCTATCTGTTGCGTCTATAAGGAGAAAATGGTGAAAAACGACTCATAACGAAGAACATAGCGTCCATACAAATTCAGAAAGTTGCAATATTCGACTCGGATCGTAAGACATCATTTAATTCCAAAGAAATCATTCAAGTATTGCAACTAATAATAATCGATAAGATTTTGATACATTGATGATTGGTATATAGTAAATATTTCATAATTTTTTTATTTTTTTTTAAATTTAATGCACTTAAAACGACGATATTTTTCCGGTAGGTGTCTCTGCCACGTGAAATCATTCAGATCATCGAGAGCAGAGACACCTGGCGGCCAACTAATTGGCGTTTTAAGTGCATATTTCAAAAAACAAATAAAAAATATTATGTTAAATACCAACTAAATACAAATTCATCGAAAATTATCGATAATTGTAGTTTGTGATATTTGAATGATTTGTTTGGATTTAAATTGATTTTTATACGATCAGAGTCGAATATTGCAACTAAATTTGTATGAGTCATTTTTCACCATTTTCTCCTTAAAGACGCGCAATAGATAGTAGTAATTTTTCGCCGTAATCCTATAGTCCCTTTAATTTTTTGTTAACCTCCCGTTCAGGCATGTCAGAAGCTTGTTATTTCCAGCTTCTGATATGTCATAAACCTGTTATTGCACGCTCCAGGCATTTCAAAAACTTGTTATTTCTTGCTCCTGGCATGTCAATTTTTTCCTATTCTGGCATGTCAAAAACTTGTTTTTTTTCTGCACATTTTTTTTCTGCATGCCAAAAACTTTTTAGTTTTTGCTCCTGAAATGTCAAAAACGTGTTATTTCCTGCTCCTGGCATGTCAAAACCTTGTTATTTTACGCTCAAGGTATTTTAAAAACTTGTTATTTCCTGCTCCTAGCATGACATAAACATGGTAATTCCTGCTCCTGATTTCTTACTTCAGGCGTGCCAAAAACATGTTATGTCCTGCTCCGGGCAATGTCAAAAACCTGGTATTTCCTGCGTCTGGCATGTCAAAAGCTTGTTATTTCCTGCTCTTTGCATGACAAAAACCTGGCATTTCCTGCTCCTGGCATGTCAAAAACTGTTTATATCCAGCACCTGGCATGTCAAAACTTGTTATTTCATTCTCCTGGCATGTCAAAAACTGTTTACATCCTGCACCTAGGATGCCAAAAACATGTTATTTAATTCTCCTGGCTTGTAAAAACTGTTTATATCAAGCACCTGGCATGTCAAAACTTGTTATTTCATTCTCCTGGCATGTCAAAAACTGTTTACATCCTGCACCTAGGATGCCAAAAACATGTTATTTAATTCTCCTGGCTTGTAAAAACTGTTTATATCAAGCACCTGGCATGTCAAAAACTTTTTTGATTCATTCTCCTGGCATGTCAAAAACTGTTTATATCTAGCACCTGGCATATCAAAAACTTGTTAATTCATTCTCCTGGCATGTCAAAAACTATTTATATCCTGCACCTGGCATGTCAAAAACTGTTTATATCCTGCACCTGGCATGTCAAAAACTGTTTATATCCTGCACCTGGCATGTCAAAAACTGTTTATATCCTGCACCTGGCAATGCCTTAAGCTTGTTATATTTGCATTATGCACCTCTAATCATTCTTTTTATATTTGATTGATAACAATGAATTTCTTTAGTAATGCCTAATTTGAAGTGACCCTCCATGCAAAGATGACAATGTCCGATTTATAACGGTACCCTTAAAACCTTAATATTTGATCAAAATGTGGAAGATATCATCGTTTTTCTGACCCAAAAAAGTTTTCACTTGGTGGGTGGATTTTTGGTAACTAATTATTTGGTACCTAACAATTTGGAAACTAATAATTTGGTAAATAAGAATTTGGAAACCCGACAAAATGGAAACTAATAATTTGGAAACCGACAATTTGTATCTTGACAATTCGGTGACCTGATAATTTGGAAACCGACAATATTGTAACTAACATTTTGTATAATACAACCTAACCACAAATTTCGGCTAACAATTTATTAGTTAGATAAATAAGGCGCTCAGCCCAGATATTGTCTTGACCTAACCAATAACTCCACATATTGGATATCATTGTATTAGTTTTTAAAATATGGCCGCAGCGCTCAGCCCCCTAGCCTGTCCTGGCCGCACCGCTCGGCCCAGAAATCGTCTTAACCTAACCTAACCAAATTGCGAGGTTACCAAATTGTCAAGTTACCAAATTGTTCGGTTACTAAATTATCAGTTACCAAATTGTCAAGTTACCAAATTGTTAGTTACTAAATTTTAGTTACCAAATTGTAAGTCACCAAATTATTAGTTTCCAAATTGTTAGTTACCAAACTGTGTGTTACCAAAAATCCGCCAATCGTTCACTTCTGTAAAAACATTTATATCGAATTCACACTTTATAATACAAAACTGTTGTGAATCGGGCATTAGCATCTTTGCATGGAGGGTCACTTAAAATTACACTTACAATCCCTTTAAATTTAATTATAGTTTGATGTTAAATATTTGTATAGGTGGTGGACTGGCATCCTTCGTGTTTATGTATAAAGAATAGGCATGCAATCTGAGCTAAAAACTTTAGAATGGGATATCCTTAATCCCGATCGCTTAATCTGAGTATCCAATGTACACACTTTGATTTTCTTCCTAATCCCCTTTTTTGGATATCCCTATACTGTATAAAAGTTACGTTTGATAACAATTACAGATACAATGCTATATCAATTGGACTAATATCCGATTTAACTAATGTCAGCTGTTCACAAGCCGGCTTTTAGAGCATTTAAACAAATATAAATTTAATCATATTAATATGAAATTATTAAAAAAACATATTTTATCACATTTGAGGACTATAGCCATTTGAACGTTTGTCATAATAAACATTAATCCAAAACTTAAATTCGTTCAATCAATCATTAGTTCAATTGATATGACACCATCAACACCAGAAATGCGCAAAAATTAAAAACTGGTTTTTCAAAAGTTAATGAGCGTATCTGTAATCTCTAGAAATTAATCTAAAGAGTAAATTAGTCTTGATATTAGCAAAAAGAGAGGATCAAGTATTGATCTCGATATCCACCATTCTAAAGTTTTCAGCTCTGTTCACAAGCCGGCTAGAGCCATTTTGAACGTTAGTCTTAATAAACATTAATCCAAACCTTACGTTCGTTCAATCGATCATTAGTTCAATTGATATGACACCATCAACACCAGAAATGTGCAATAATTAAAAACTGGATTTCTAATCTCTAGAAATTATTCTAAAGAGTAAATTAGTCCTGATAATAGCAAAAAGAGAGGATTAAGCATTGATCTTGATATCCACCATTCCAAAGTTTTCAGCTCAGATGACTTAAGGTTACAGTGTACACTATACACTCCGTGCTAATGTACACTTGCGCTGTTTCTTGGCAATACGAAATCCTTGATCAAGCAAAGGTTAAAGGGTATCGTTGTAAATTGGACATGTCACTCTGTAAACGAAGGGTCACTTGAAATTATGATTACAGTCCCTTTAAGCTCAGGAGATATATACATGTACAAACATTACATTTTGTACATGTACATGTAACAAGATCTTGATGCTGTTCGTAGGTTAAAGTGCTCTGGAGAAAAGCAGCATCATCTGAAAAAGAGAAGAAAAAAGAAGTTTCACCAAAACCAGAGGTGGGATTTTAACAAAATAAAAAAATTCATATTGTAACCCCTTCAGTCCTCATACGGACCTGTAGCTAAGATGTAACAAGTATTAGCTCAATAGCTCGGGATAGGGATAGTTCCATTGATGTAACCCCTTCAGTTCTCATACGAACCTGGAGCTAAACTCAGAGTGGATAGTTCTATTGATGAAACCCCTTCAGTCCTCATACGGACTTGGACCTAAGCTCGGATTGCAAGTAGTCCTGCTTATAAACAAGAAAGCATATTGCTCTTTTGTATATAGCTATAGGTCGGACAAAAGGTGGGGCGGATGATAATTTGCCAACATGGAGAAATATTTATCCGTTAAGAAATGCCAACTCAGAGAACACAAGTTGGTTAATTTATCCAATAGGCAGTTCGACACGGCTTGAAAACGATGCAAAAGGAAATAGAATGAAACAAAAGTTAGCATGCACGAAGTGTCTGGAGACGAAAGTTAGCAAGCACGAAGTGTCTGGAGACGAAAGAGTAATTCGTCGTACGAGACAAATGAAAGGCGGAGAAACTGTCAGAGAGCTCCGACTTTCCATATGGATCATTAGTTTCATTTTATTTGTTCATTTTTCACTTGTAAATACATTTCTTCCTATAATCTATAACTCATGTCTGTTTCAGGCTTTAGATTTCCTTGATTTCATACCAGTTTTAAATGTTGCAATATAATCTCAAGTTGTGTTATTTGTCATTTTTCTTTAAATGTGTGGGGTTGAAAATCAGTCAGAAAAATGGATACAAAAGACCGAATTATAAATGCCCGATACGACATTTGCCGAAAGGTACTTTTGCCAGACATTTTCATCTGTCCGAACCGGAAAAAATGTCGGGATAATGTAGTGTCGGGAAAATGTAGTGTCGGGCAAATGTAATTCGGGCAAGTGTTCCTCCGGGATTTTGTAAGTCGACCTTTTGCAATTCTGGTTTTTGTATCCACTCCAAAAAATGAGGATACCTTAGTTTTCCTTGATCCTGGGTGTAAAGGTTACCGTTGTGAATCGGCCATGTCACTTTCTATCTGTATTGTAGTTGAGTGGTGCCTGGAAGGATTTAACGAATAAGATGATGGAGGAAAGATGGAAGGCGGAGGAGAGAAAGGAGATTATTGGAGAAGAGTGGAGGAAAATCTCTAGAATATTCGATAGGTAAAACAATTCAGGACTCGACTCAAACTCAAATTTTATTTATCTTTTATCTTTGCAACCTGATGATGTTTTCTATTTTAAACTTTAATCTAAATCAGAATCATAGTTTAAAATATAAAAGGTCTGTGACATCAGGTTGAGAAAATTAGAGTTATTAAAAATATAAAGTGATAACCAGAAAACAATGGAATAGGAAGGCGACATCAAAGCAATAATAAAGTGTATTAGATGTTCTTTCAAAGCTAATAGTTTTACTAGACACTCATTAAATAAATAATTTAGTAATATGGGTCCGTTTACACTACACAATTGCTGTGTCTCTTGCTTATTGGACTTTTTAAAGTTATAACTTTTTTTCCTTTTTCAGAGTTTTCTGGTTATCACTGTAATTTCTTCTTAAGCGAAAATATCTTTAATTTATTTAATTTTCAGGTTTTTATTGATTGTTTTTGTGATAATGTCACTGATAAACACTATCTGGTGTATTTTTACATCTCCGCATTTCCCCGACAGTGAAACTGATGATGAAGACATTCCTGATTTTAAATAAACATTGTAATAAAATACAGTACAGTACAGTACATTACAGCACAGTACAGTACAGTACAATACAGAACAGTACAGTACAGTACAGTACAGTACAGTACAGTACAGTACAGTACAGTACAGTACAGTACAGTACAGTACAGTACAGTACAGTACAGACAGTACAGTACAGTACAGTACAGTACAGTACAGTACAGTACAGTACAGTACAGTACGGTACAGTACAGTACAGTACAGTAATGTACAGTACAGTATATTATAGTTTAGTATAGTACAGTACAGTAGAGGACAGTACAGTACAGTTCAGTATAGTGCAATACCGTGTAGTACAGTGCTTTACAATGCATTATAATTCAGCACAGTACTGTGCAGTACAATACTGTGTATAAGAGTATATACAGAGTATAAAAATTCAGCACAGTATTGTACTGTACCGTATAGTAATAGTCCACTACAGTACAGTTCAGTACTGTACATTTTACTTCAGTGCAGTCCAGTACCGTTCCAAACTTAGAAAAGCTTAGGCTGATTTATTTTTTCTTGAATTACAGAGAGACCCATTAAACTATGAAATAGGAAGACATCAAGCCAATCTTATTGGTCTATAAAGCAAATGTTTTACAAGCTTGAACATTAACTAATAACTTAAGTCCATAGAACAGTCTGCTAGAGCTGTATAGTATAAATGGTATTTGGGCATTTTACAAAAAGAAAGAAAATGAAGAAATTTAGTTTGAAAAAAACGAAGTAAAGCAATTAATTTTCAAAATGTAGATTGAAACTTTGGAATGCATAGTCCGATTTGGCGTATTTTAGAAGGGATCAAAAATAGAGAATTTCCAATGAAAAATCTTTTGCATTGTAGCAAACACTTAGAGGAAAAATTTATGAAAGTTTTAAAAGTTATTTAAAAAACCTTTTTTTATTTCCAAAAGAATTTCTGAAATAAAATAAAACCATTTTCGTTATTTTTACATTTTTTGTTGTATCAATGCATTCCGTAAAATGATACTTATTTTGTTTTTTAATAAATTTTAAATTTTAAATCTTTTGCAAACTTAATTAATTGTTATTAATAAGCCAAGATTGTAATTATAGTCTCACCTTGTGTGGGTAACTCTGTATCTGATTTATTACATCTATATATATATATAAAGTTTGTGTATGTCTGTTTGTATGTCAATTCATAACTTTTGAACCCCTTGACAAATTTGTTTCAAATTTTGAAGAACTTGGGAGACCCACGGAAAAAATCTTAGCTTGGTTTTGAGATTTTAATTTAAGTACGCCCACTTGTATTGGAAAAATAGCTAAAATCGAAATTTTACAACTCGGGTTTCAAGCAAAAAGGAAAAGTCGTTTCGCGAAAAAAAAATTTATTTGCGACCTTTTCGTTTCATTTTTGCATTTCGTTTGCTCGCGAGAAATACGAAAATTTTCTTTTTTTCGCTAAATTTCGCTTCAATTTGTATCGAGAAAAATAGTGCTAAAATTTGCTAAAAAATAATGCGAAATTTGGCGTTTTCGCGAAACTTTGCTTCGTTTTCGCTTCATTTATTTTCATGAAAAAATGCGAAATTTCGCGAAAAAGTTTGCGAAATGCGACCGAAAATTTTCGCACTTTTCGTATTTTTTCGCGAAACGTTTTGTTCGCTGGAAACCCTATTTACAACCAAGCGCAGGTAAACGGCGGGGAGTAACTATGAGTACCCTCGGCAACACTGCAGGTTCTTAATCTTAAGCAAATATATAATATATTTAACTTTTGTCCAATCAGCTGATATTTATTTCTATGTTCTTTCTTGTTATTTGTTTAGTAAATGTATTATTTTAAAATTATCTTAAATTAAATATATATTCTCTAAAATTTATTTTGCTACATTTTAAGTAAGTTAAGGAATCAATAGTTTTTATGATAAATTAATAATAAATTGCGAAAATCTGCTTTTCACACTGTAGAAGATGTAAAGATGTAAAATGTTCTGAAAATGGGGTTTCTTTCTTTCTACTGAACACACGATGAAGTGTGTTTATATGTGTGTGTGTGTGGGGGGGGGGGGGGGNAAGGTGGTTAGGACAAACCAAGATTTTTTATTCGAAAGTGTTTTTAAATGAAAATAAAGCTAAAATTATAGTAACATTTTTTTCAGATGATTCTTAAACTTATCTTTTAATGCATATGTTACTGTTAGGGTTCAAAAGAGTCGGATGAACAAATGCAAATCTTAAAGCAATAATATGAAAATATATTTTGTCAAATTTTGTAATTGGCGAAAATTCAAAAAGAAAGAATAATACAATTTTGCACCTTAAATATAATTTTTATGGCTCCAAGCAAATAGTTTAACTCGATGTTAGAAATACCACGTTTCTTTTTAAACAGAATCTATTTTTTATTCATTTAGTTATTCATATTGATATTTGGTATTTCTCTATATATTAATATATTATTCATTGTTCATGTTTTAAAAAATCGTTTTTCTTGTAGTTGTAAAAGCAAAAACAGTGAAGTAATTATCGTCTTGGTTTTTTCTTTCAATGTCGTTGCTGAAGATTTTGTAATGATTAAAATTTTTTTATATTAGGGCACATTTAAAAAAACTAATTTGTTAAAAATACCAAAATTCTTATTGTCACTTTTTTAGACAAATAAATTAGACAGAAGGTTGGCCACTATATATTCTTTTTTATCGTTATTCGTTATCTGAAAATATAAACAATTGTTGAAAACTTGTCAGGTTTTTGATTTTATTTCTATTTTTAAAGGTAGAAGCCTTAAAAATGATGTTGTAAATTTTGATTGGTTATATGTTAAGGTGAATTAAAAAATGCTGTGGGAAATTTTTAATTTCTCTTAATTGGTTAATTGTTTTATTTTAAATAATAGTACTTATATTCTTTTAAATCATGGACTCTTATCTTTAACATACAGGGTGTCCCAATAAACATGGTAGAAAGTCGTCTTCGATTTATGATATTTAATGCATGGCAAAGCAAGTAAAAAGACGAGGCTGTACGTCTGACGAACTTTTAATATAATGGTCTACCTTTCTTGTATCTTAAAAATTGACGAAGATATTAGATATTAAGACAATTTTGATTTATTAAATAAATTGAAGTTTGTACAAATTTTGCAGTATCTCCGTCAATTTTGCAGATACAAAAATGGTAGTGCACATTTTGAAAATCTCAAGACCAGGGGATTTCGATATTAAATGTTTGAGGTGGAACACTGCAATAATTGTGCTCATGAAAAAATGACACATGGATCGAAGACGATGTAAAAGTCGTCACTAAATTCCTAAGTTTATTGGGAACTTTTGTGTTTAATACCCTTAATCCCTTTCACTTAATCTCGATATCCACTGTAGACACTTTTAATTTTTGCTTAATCTCTTTTTGGGGGGATATTCTTGCTGAGATCTGATCAATGAGAGTTCTCTAATTTATGGCACCCAAAATTTTTTTTATTATTGTATACAACTGTATATATAGGCTAATATACCTGGTATGAAACCTTGTGGTTTAGATTGCCCAACTTGTCCCTACATCGAGCCGGGAACAGTTATACAATCCTCTAATACCAGCTCTAATACCAGCAAGAAGATTGAGTTGAATGGAACTTTCAACTGTAAGACCAGAAATGTAGTTTACTGTATTACATGTGAGAAGTGTATACTACAATATATACTATATTGGACAGACAAAAAGATCTTTAGATGAAAGAGTGAGAGTACATATTGGTTACATTAGAAATCTCCATACAAACCAGCCTACATGAAAACATTTTAACCTTCCTGGACATGAACTCTACCATCTAAAAGTAAGCGTACTAGAGAAGGTTTGGGACCTTGAAGAAGTTTACTTGAAGTACAAGAATTTAAATACATCAGAAATTTTGTGACTGAACTCAGAGGAATGAACAAAAAAACCAGTTTTCTTTTTAATTGTAAACTGTAATTCAGTATTCAAAAAAAGAGTATTGTTTATGTCCAATTCTTTCAAAGATTTAAATACCCCTCCTTAAACAAGCCGCCCCCGCCTGATTTAAGTAAAACTTCGTTAATTAGATGGACCCCCACAGGCCACAACCACTCTTTACACTTTACAAATAAACAGCTAGTTTTTAATTTTCCTGACAGAAACAATCTCAAGGAATAATAATTGTCTTAAAACATTCTTTAAAAAATGAATATTTGCAAATTATCTTTTTCCATCTCATGATCTGAGTTCGTTCCTCTTTTGCCCATTTATAATATTTTTTTTAAATAACCTTTTTTGTTTGTTTTTTCTTGTAGTTTTTAACATTTTTACTATAAATTTTGATGGTTATTATATCGTTAGAATTGACAAGGGTCAACCTAGACCGAAATATATTTTTAATAAAATGTAGAACATATACTTTTTTTTAATTTAAAGAGGTTTGTTCCATCGCCATCACCGAATTTTAAATATAATTCTATTTCTTTTTGGGAACCACTGCACTATCGATTTAATTAAATTCTATATTTTTGCTTCAAATAATTTAGTTTAAACTGATGCAGGCATTTTTTATTGATGCAAGATTGAATACATCATTTTCGAATGTCGAATTGATTGGTATCAAAAGTGCAAATAAAATTGATTTAAAAAGATTTTTTTTTTTTCACTTTTGCAAAATTTTATGTTTATTGACATTACAGATGTTCTTGTCAATTACAAATATTTTTTAGATAGGTGGTTTGAAAGTTTTAATGTTAACGTTTTTTTTTATTTTCAATCAATTATATTTTAAGTTACAGTATAAGCAGTTATGAATCATATCAAATCAGCTTAATTGATAGAATTGAAGATTAAAAGCATGATTATATAATTTAAATGGTAAGTGTATAAGAACATCAAAAAGTGTGATTTGACATATTCAGAGTACAAATAAATATGTAAAATTTAAACAACTAAAATATGGATTTCGTCAGAATCCTATCAATTTTAGAAAGATATTTACGACAACGAATATAGAAATTTAATTTTTTGCAATAATTGTACGAATTCCAATTGCTGCGAAATATATGAAACTTCTAAAATTGCAAAAAGCTTATTCTTCCAACATCCGAACATTCATTATAGAAAATATTTTCCATGCCAAAAACATAAATACTACAAAGCAATCTAACACTTGAAAAAAGATTCAAGGTTAATTAAAGACGCAAAGGTGCAATGTAAAAAAAAACTCAGAACGATAAATTCGACTCATCACTTTTTTCATCACTAAAACAGAGTGCTTTTCGTAATACAATTATTGATCAAGCATCTCAACTACTAAGTATAAATTTTGACGTTTATGATCTATTGAAAAATTCAAATTTTTGTTTTTGATTTGAACTTCAGAGAACTTCAAATAAAAATTGGCAAGTACCTCATTATAGTTATACCTAAATATTTAAACAATTCCTTTTTTCGATGACTTCTCAATCTATGTATTACGTTTATACAATGTCTTTGTAACAATTAAACTTTAAATTTGTGCAGTGAACTGATTACTTCTTGTTGTTCATCATTTGTCTGAATTCATCAAAGTCCAGCTTCCCGTCACCGTTTGTATCAAACTTGGCCATTACTGCATCAACCTAACAATTATCAAATAAAAATAAAAGATTAAAACAAATTTTTCTTCACGTGGTTTCAGGGGCGGATACAGGATTCAAGTGAAGGAGGTGTTAGATTTATTTCGGAACAAAAAAATCCATATTTAGGAACAAAAAGATATGCCGCATTCTGAAATCTCAGAGGGGTGTTAAGGTCCTGTCCCCCCCCCTGTATCCGCCTCTGCGTGGTTTACACTTTAACTTTTAAGGGAGTGTAAGAGTAATTTAGAGTGTCGACCATCTAGGCAAATATACCAATTCCAGATTTACAATCCTTGAAACAGTTTTCTGATAAAAATATCTCGTTTATTTCTTTGAAGTTCTCCATTGTTCCTTATAAGCCAAAAAAAGGCCAACCTTCGTTTGCAGAGAACCCACAAATGAAAATAAATAGTTTAAAGAAACAAAAACATAAATACATAAATCATACTTTTGGTAATGGTCAAAGCTTTAAAGGGTATCGTTGTAAATCGGACATTACCATTTATGCATGGATGTTAACTTATAATTACGCTTACAGTCCCTTTAAACTTATCGCGGGTTTCTTACTATTATAACTTTTTTTAAAAGAAAGAATGGAGTCAAGGTGGACCTTGAAATCAAATCATGTTCAAGTATTGATCATCGATAGAAAACACGTATTTTCAAAATTCAATTATTATACAAATAAACAACGAGTAGAAAGAATAAAAAATTGATAGGATTGGAAAGAAAGCATCCCAGACTTTTTTCTTTATTATAATATTAAAACCCTTTGGAAACATCTCGGTAAATTCTTTTTAATCTGTTATCAACATTTTTGTTTGGTTCTGGTATCAATTATCAATTCATCTGAACTAGATACAACTTCTTGTTTAAATTAAATTGTAATTTTTAATTCAGTTTTTAAAGGAAATGTCGGCGTAAATTCAAGTTTCCTCCATTTCAAGGGTTCACAACGGTCCCCTTTTAACAATTTTCTTAATGTTTTTTAAACTGAAAGTTTATAACTTAAATATTGTACTCTATTAAAGTGACTTGTGGATTTATGCTGCAACGACAAGGAAACCGAACTTGACAGTATTTGTATCCTATTATGACAGGAAAACCACGATCGTTGTGAATCGGGCTTCACATAACTCTTTTAATGGAGTGTCCCTTAATATTAAACCGACATGGTTCCTTTGATAAAGATGTCCGCCATATTTATGAAATGGAAAAAATCAGAATGTGTTTCAATAGAATGAATATAACATATGTGTATTGTGTAGCCATAAAAAAGTTTAATAACAAACCTGTTCTTTCTTCAGATTTTTCGCTAATTTCTGAAACTCAGCTTTAGAAATATATCCGTCCTGGTTCTTGTCAGCCACCTATATTTACAAAATTTAGAAATACATCTGTTCTGATTCTTGTCAGCAACCTATATTTACATAATTTATAAATATATCTGTTCTGATTCTTGTCAGCCACCTATATTTACAAAATATAGAAATATATCTGTTCTGATTCTTGTCAGCCACCTATATTTACATAATTTAGAAATATATCCGTCCTGAGATGGAATTTAAAGAATTTGAGCCGCGGTTTAAATCCGCCAAAACCCGGCTTAAATCTTGAAACATTTGGTACAATTTTAAGTGGAACCAACCATATTAAAGCCGCGGCTTAAATTTAAACCGACGCTCAAATTCTTTAAATTCGGCCACAGGTTCTTGTCAACCACCTATGTGAGGATTAAAAATATCGAACAAAAATAAGGATTTTTCTCAAATTAAATTTTACCATAAAAATCAGCAAAATCTTATAAATTTTTTTGTTGTTCTGCAAAAATCTATAAAAAAAAAATTCTTGCACTAAAGTAAATTATTGCAAAAGTCTGCTAAAGATGAAGTGGTGCTAAATGTCCTAAATCTTGAAGTTCATGTATTTTAATAAGTTAACCTTAAAAGCTAGCTCTGCCTTACTGGTCATCTCTAGGCTTGAGACCACCCCGTCCCTGAAAAAAACATATTTTTTAAATTTTCATAATTTTTATAAAATACCAGGCAGTTGGTTTTTTAGAGTCAGTCGTTTTAATTAAAGAAAACATTGGACATCATCCTTAAAGGGGCTGTTTAGTAATTTCAATTGACCCTTTATTATTAAATAGAGTGGATTTACAACGATGCTCTTTAAACCTTATAAATTCATTTTGAGCAAGATATTAACGTTAATTTCTAGCTGGACAAGTTTTTAATTCTGATCATGTCTTCATTTTTCTGCAGAAGAAATCCAATTTCGTAGAAACACTGGAATCAAAATCATCAGTTTTTAAATAGAAACTTATTCATATCACAGACAAAGCTTAAATGGTACTGGTGTGCATTGGAAAACCAATTTATATATGGATAATCACTTAAAAATTCAAAGCATAGATATTAGAAAATCTCCAATAAAAACCTGTTTTTGTCGAGGCTTTTCCAAAGCTCAGATTCCTTCGTGTACAACTCGAAATCATGCTTCGTAACCTACAGGATTAAGTATAAAAATAGATTTTACAATTGTAGATATGACGGTTTGCTGTTAACCCACAAGCTTTTCTCACTCCTGTATGCCGAGTAAATTAGCGCCTGATCCAATCAGGGTTCAGTCATGTGTTTGTTGTCTATTCTGTACCAATAGAAATAGTATGGCGGTAACATTTATCTTTCTATCTATCTCATTATCCAATCAGTTATGAATCCTTCAATCGGCGCTATCAGTAGATGGAAAACTTTCGATTTCTATTTCGGCGGACATTTTTCAATTTGGTTTCCATCTTTACTGGAAAGAAAATTTTCCGGTTAATTTAATTTTTGAAATGAATTTTTCCGGGAACAATCACTTTAGTTTCAGTAGAAGTAAATATTTCCATTTAGTGTATAGCGCCGATTAAAGGATTTATTTCTAATTGGTTAATGAGATAGATAGAAAGATAGATGTTACCGCCATTCTATTTCTATTGGTTCAGAAAAGACAACAAACACAGGGCTGAATCAGGCACTAATGGAGTGGCATACAAGAGTGATGCCAACTAATAAATAAATATGCCCCCCCCCCCCTACTACTGTTGAAAAAACCTTGTTTGCATTACAAACTGACAATACTGTTTTGACAGTTAACTGTTATTGAGAAAATTGTTGAAGTTGAAATGTTTTTAAATATTTTTGCAAAAAAATATATTTGCATTTAGCCCAAGAAGCATAGAAAATAAAATTCAAAAAGGTAAACCTTTCAAACATTTAAAATACATATGTTATATGTGTAAATGGAAGAAAGACACTTTACCAGACAATGACAATACCAAAAATATAAAAATAAATTTTACATCTGTAGATGAATTAACATAAAAGTTATCGACTATTTTAAATTTTTTTGAAACACCAAACCCCTATTTGATTGTCCGATCCACCATATCTTCGGCATGCAGTTTTTTTGCTATAAATTTGTGCACAAGAATTCTCAATTATGAGGTTAACAAAGTGAAAAAGTTTGAGCGTTCTTGTGTTAACTTTTTTTCATTTATGGAGAAAAACCATGGGGGGGGGTACCCCCCACATTGTGATAGTGTTAAATTTTAACGAATTTTTGTAGGATAAAACTTAATTTATAAATTCTTAACTTGAAGTTTAATCAGCTGATGGATTTCCATATGATTAATAATAGTTTTAAAACAAAAATTATGATTTTGCATGATTTGGCTTTATTTATAGGGTTGAAAGAAAAGATTGCATGACTGCATTAATTGATGAATAAAGAGGAATACATAAATGTGTGAAGGAATTTTTCTTTCCTTCGCTAAAATTTTGAAGTTTTAATACATCATGATGCATCATCTAAACATATTTGATAAAAAAGGTGTCAGAATTTATTCAATTAATTTGGTCTGCATGAAAATAAAATTGTATTTTTTAAAGTTTAAAGGGACTATACGCGTAATTTAAAGTACTTTAAGCATGCAAAAACATTGCCGGCATATAGTTTAATGCATATTTACCCTCCCCCCGGGATATAATGTATTATTTACCTCCCCCCGGGATATAATATATTATTTACCCCTGCCCCGGGATATTATGTTTTTTACCTCCCCCCGGGATATAATATATTATTTACCCCTCCCCCTGGGATATTATGTATTATTAACCTCCCCCCGGGATGTATTTTATTATTTACCCCTCCCCCCGGGATATAATGTATTATTTACCTCCCCCCGGGATATAATATATTATTTACCCCTGCCCCGGGATATTATGTTTTTTACCTCCCCCCGGGATATAATATATTATTTACCTCCCCCTCTTCATCTGCAAACCTCTTCAAGTGCTCTAAACAATATTTTTATAATATTACAGTGAGACCCATAAAACTGTGGAAAAAAGCATGGACAACTTTTACTTTCATATTTAAAGAGTTTAAGGTCGTCATTCAAGTTGTATTCTTCATTCTGACTTTTCTACATGAATAATATAAAGGGTTTAAGAAACGAAATAAAAACTGAGAATTAGAATAGAAATAGCTACTTATTTCATACTTCTGATTAAAAAATTGAGAATTTCAATAGAAATAGCTACTTATTTCATATCTCTGATTAAAAAATTGAAAATTAGAATTGAAATAGCTACTTATTTTATATCTCGGATTAAAAATTGAGAATTTCAATAGAAATAGCTCCTTTTTTATCTTACTTAAATGTTGTGACATTTAAATACAGGGTGTCCCAAAAACATTGGAATTTATTAATTTGTTATGAATTAGCATTATAATACCTAATTTCAACAGACATAATAATATTATGTCTCCTAGAATTTATTTAATGAAAAGGGTAAACGACTGCAAAGATGTGTCTATAATGTCTCCGCAAGATGAACAGTGAAGACGGACAAGTTTACTCTGTTTGTATACTGCAATATTCTTGTTTTACTAAGTACAACCGTGTGCAGTCAAAACATAAACAAACAAAATGTGAACATAACAGACGAAACTCTTACAGATCACAACTTTCTCATTAAGTATCACTATACTAAATCAAAGAATTATTTTAAAAGACGATATCGAATTCGTCTCTGAATTCCCATGTTTATTGGGACACCCTGTATTTTGACATTTGATGACATTTAAATCTTAACCGTTGCCCTTGTGAAGAAGATATTTGGAGGATGTATTTATAATGATTCTTTTGATATTCTTAAAGATATTTTGGAGGATATTTATAAAGATATTTTGGAGGATATTCATTATGAGATTTTGGAGGATATTCATGAAGATTTTTCGGAGGATATTCATAAAGATATTTTGGAGGATATTTATGAAGATATTTTTTAGGATATTCATGAATATAGTTTCGAAGATATTCATAATGGTATTTTTGAGATTATTCATGAAGATTTTTCGGAGGATATTCATGAAGGTATTTTGGAGGATATTCATAAAGATATTTTTGAGGATATTCAAGAAGATAGTTTCGAGGATATTCATGAAGATGTTTTGGAGGATATTTTTATGAAGATTTATTTGGATGATATTCATAAAGGTACTTTGGAGGATATTCATAAAGATTTTTTGGAGGATATTGAGGGGGGGGGGGGGTGAACAAATTAGTAAGTATTTTAAAAAGTTACCTATTTCAACCTCGTCTACTTCAATATCGTGAAGTTTCAATTCTTCCACAAAATCACGGATAAAGATTTTACCTGAAAAATAAACTGATAATTATAAATCTATAAAATTTTTGAGTTTTAATACTCCAATGAACATGATACACGGTAATTGTGCAGTGTGCTCAGGCCCATTTAACTCAATTACTGATTTTATAAGTTGCTGGTAAAACTCTTTGCTTTGTAAAACATCAAATAAGCTAAAATAGTGCCATGATGTCGTCTTCTTATTCCACAGTTTTATAGTTCTCACTGAAAAATAAATGTTTAAAAAAGGAACGATTAGTTTTTGGATCTTGATTAAAGTATTTAAATTACGTGGACGTTGTTGAACCAATTCTCTTGAACTTGAACTTTGCAGGCTCAAGAGAAGGGGTTTAATTTAGTAAATAATGCAAAGATAGTTTTCGCTATTGGTTGCATGATTCGAACCATTGAACTGCGTACACATTAATGCGTACCAGCACGTCTAGTGAGCCGTTTAGTTTACCCAGCGCGTTTTATGCAAGAAATAAATTTAGTTTTTGACATAGATTTAAATTTTCTTTGCAACCTGATGACTAAGACTATTTAATTTAACAGGGTTGCCTATACAAAGGGATTAGAAAATCAGAGTTTGCGACAAAAACTTCATTGTTTTAGAGATTTGCTGGGTACAATGTCACTCACTAGTTTTATCATAGAGCAAAAATGTTTCATTGTTGAATCAAATTTTTCCAGTATAAAGAACAAAATGTTATACAAATTCAAATCTAAAAATTAAGTTTAATGGTCATCGATTAATGGAAAAAAAACGAAAACAGAAGTAAATGCATAAAAATAATCACTAGATTTCCAAACTTACTTGTGTTTTTTATACGCCCTTTATAGTGTAGACTAATCATTTTATCCGCCCTTTATAGTGTAGACTTACCATTTTATCCGCCCTTTATAGTGTAGACTTACCATTTTGATTATGATCGAACTTAGTAAAGATTGACTCGAACGCTTTCAGCCGAGCGCGTTCTGTGAGATTTCGTTTCATTGCCATGACCGCCATTTTTATCTGAATATTTTCAAAATATTAAATTTATTTTTTATTATGTGTATAATATTTTTTCTTAATATTCTCATTTACTTAATATTATTTTATGCTTAAAGCTTACAAACATGAAACAAGTTGTTTATGTCACTTTAAACCAATATTTCATCCATTATTTACGACACATTTGAAGTTTACAATATCTGTATATTTATACAATAAATGTATTATAAAATTACGGAAATATTTATTTCTTAAAACATTGAACAAGACTTTGCTCGGATAAAAACTATTATTTTCTTTACCCTAGGTCAAAGTTATAAATAAACTACTATTGGGGAAATGTCGAAGATCTTGTAATAAACTTTATTTTATGTTTTATACTTTCTCTCTCCACATCCTTTTCTTTACATTTTTTCTGACACAAACAATATTTTTGGTGAACTTTTTCACAGAAATGATGGAAGATGTTCAAAGAATCTAATCTAAAGTCAAATTCGTTCTACTTCTACGGTCCATGCATGACAGACACCACAAAGACAAACTTCTGAAAGAATGACTTCTAAAAGATAATCTATTATTGGACAAACTCCCCAAAAGACAAACTCTTGAAAGACAAACTATTGAAAGAAAAGCTCTTAAAGAAAAATTCATAAAAGACAAAGTATTGAAAGACACCCTTTTGAAAGACAAACACTAAAGGACAAATTCATAAAGACAAAATCTTGAAAGAAAGACTACAGAAAAATAAACTGCTGAAAGACAAACTTCTCATAGACAAACTCAGACAAACTTCTGAAACTTCTGAAAGACAAACTTCTGAAAGAAAAACTTCTGAACGACAAACTTCTCATAGACAAACTCAGACAAACTTCTAAATGACAAAGTCCTAAAAAACAAACTCCCAAAAAACAAGCTGCTGGAAGACAACCTTCTATAAGTACAGACTTTTATAGTTTTCTTTTCCGCATTGCTCGGACCCCTAGTACATTCTAGACGCAGCGCTCAGCCTAGTACATTCTAGACGCAGCGCTCAGCCTAGTACATTCTAGACGCAGCGCTCAGCCTAGTACATTCTAGACGCAGCGCTCAGCCACGCACCACTTGTGGGGCGACAAACGGCCTATTCTAACTAACTGAACAAATACCAAATATAAATATTTCATCTGAAACTTGTATAAAAAGTTTGATCTTTTAAATGTTTGTTTTTCCGAATTATTTTGTAATTTAAAGTTTGTGGTATGGCGCCGCTACTACTAAACATAATAATTTTACAATATTTAAATGGCTGCTGCCATAATCCAATGTCATTGTATGCCAATGGATTCTACTTTTATAGATACTAAACAAAATATATTAGATCATAAAAGCTCTTATTTGACTTGTCTATGAATTCTAATTTTCTAACCGTGAAACCTTTGCTATTTCAAACAAATTTGCTAAATATAATAACCAAACTTTAAAATATCAACAGCTTTCGCAATCAGGTTGCAAAGAAATAAGGATTAGAATATTAGAGTTTGTGGTAAATGTTGATTTTCTTTTCTTTAAAGCAAATTGCTGTATTAGAAAAAAAAACAGTTTCCATCAATTATATAAAAGAAAAATTCGTTTGAAAGTTAAAATTTCTTTAAATATCCACTACTTCCAACTCTGCAGACAAAGAATCGCAAAGCTCATTTTTCCCCCGCATTATTAGCACATCAATAAAAAAAGTTATCCTAACTCTAGCAATAATTGTGCACATGTTAAACGCTTTAAAAGATTAAAATAAAATTAATTTTTAAAACATTAAAACAAATATTTTTGATGTTAAGCTGTTTTTTTCTCTCAATTCTTTTTGGATGAAGAAAAATGGCTTTTTATTGTGAATTCAGAGTCTACGGAAAAGAAACCCGAAAAATAATCAAAATTTTTTTGACTATTCAGATGAATTTTTAAATCAGTTTCTTTGTTACGAAGAGAATCTCATGAAACATGAGTTTTTAAAAGAGATTTTCTTAGAATGAAATTGTACAAAAGAAAATTGCAACATGAAACATCAAAGTCTGGTAGGAACATTTTTACAAATTATTTACATATTATCATTTACAGATTACATACAATACTTTATGCAAACTTCTATTTAATCCTTTTTTAAAAACAGAGCTAAAAAACAAACAAAATGGACCATTCTTTTAGTAAAAGTAGTTTACTTTAGTTCATTGTTCAGGAAAAAGCTTTGCTGTTTCCCAAATATAAGTTACAAAGAACAATTTATCATACTCTACACAGTGTCTTTCAGAACTTTAAAAATAAACGATATCCTGCAAAAATACTTGAACATTTGTTTGGAATATCTATATTAAATAATAGTTTTGGGGGTATCACGTGGTAATGATGTATCAACAAACCAACCATCCACCGATCCATCCAATCAACCAACCAACCATCCAAACAACCATCCAACCAACCAACCATCCAATCAACCAACCAACCAACGAACCAACGAACCATCCACCCAATCAACCGACCAACCAACCAATCGACCCCAAACAACTTTTAGTTTTGTATTTTTATTATTGAGCTTCAGGCGCTATTTTAAGTAACCCTCCATGAAAAAATGGCAATTTCCGATTCACAGTGGTACCCTTAAAAGCTGTGCCTGATCAAGTATGAATTATAAATATATTATTTTGAAATCAAAATATTGTGGTTTCTCTACACAAGTGTCTTGCACATTTCTACTGCAGGAAAACAAAGACGAATCATCAGAATAAAACTTTTAAACTGAGAAAAAACTATGATTAAAAAGTAAACGGTTGTGAATCGGACATTGGCATCTTCGCATGGTGGGTACCTTGAAATAACTCACAATCCCTGAAATACTTGTGACAAATCTGTGGATAAAGAAGATAATATTTCCCCTTCTTAATGCATGTTTTCTAATACTTTCTTGTAATAATATTAAACATTTTCTATCACATAACCAACAACAAAACTCAATTCTATTAAGAAAAATACGACTTACAGCTAAATATGTATCTTGTATGCAATTATACAAATTAGTTAGCAGGGTGCAAAGGTGCAAAGTGCAAAGGGTCTGATTATTGGCCAAAACTTTAATTTAGCTAAACCCTCTTTGCAACCTGATGATGTAAACCTTAAAAATTTTAAACTTTTTATATTTTATCTAGCTGAAGAAACAGAAATATCAAAGGTTGCATCTTGCAAAAATATAAGGATTTAAAAAAATCGGTTTCTTTAAAAATAGATTATTAACGTGGTTTTTTTTAATTAAAAAAGGCAAATGTTACCCTTCATTATTAAAGTGGAATGTTCTATAAACAACGGTAGTTTTAACATTTTATTACGATCAAGAATAAATGAAATATCCTAGATTTTCTATAAAAAAATGATCACTTACATTTGTGGTTTCTCTGTAAAAGTAACTTTAACACCTGAGACGAGAAAAGGAATTTAACACTTTTCCAACTTAGTAATTTAAAAATCTTGCGTTAAACTAGAAAACTTGTTTTCTGTTTCATTCATTAGTTTTTACCTCCGGCACCTTGAAAGATATATAAATATTAAAATAGAAAGGTATGGTGGGTACTTCAAGTAAAGATTTGTTAAATAAAACAATACGCAAAGATTAAAAAAAATACTTTAATAGTAAATAAAATCTATAAACAAAGCTAAATGGGAGAGTTGGGTTGGGTTATGCCACATAGCCCCCCCCCCCTGGATGACGAGAATGTTTGAAGAAAACATCATTAAGAAAGTGGTATTGTAAAGTAAAAGTGTAAAATCTAATTAATTAGAGAGAAAAACAACATGTTTACTACTCTATCTAGTGACAGTGAGTAGTATGTATATTGGGTTATGACCCCAAAGGAATTGAGTCTTTGCCACAAACTCTGATTTTCTAATTACTATAGTTTTTGTAATCAAATTCCTAAGACTTTAAACATTTCAAATTATGTATTCTGTCAGATCAAATAATTTAAGTTTGAAATACTAAAGGTTTACACAATTAGGTTGCAAAGATATAATGATTAGAAATTTGAGTTCGTGACAAAGACTTAATTCCTTTTCAAAAGATACAGTACTTGGTATTTTTTAACATAACTATGTAAAAAATGCATTCTTTGATAAATTACCACATTTATTTACCTACACAGAAATATTTGACTTGCAATGTAAATTAGTATTATCAAGGTAACCTCCAAATACCCTTTAAACCTTTAAAGAAAAAGTTTTTAAAATTGAAAATAATAACTCTTAATTACAGTTTGGTGACTTGTGATTTATCTGAATTTATTTTTATTCAAGATGAAAAAACAGAAAAACAGAAAACAGACAATATCTTTCTAATTAATTGCAATTTAATAAAGAGTTGAGGGTACCGTTGTAAATCTGGCATGCCACTCCTTTTTTAATTAAAATGAAGGTTCATTTGTGTCGATAGCCTCCTTAAAGAAAAGTGGATCCTGAGGCCTGATCTCCCTGATCCGTGGTTTAAATTTAACCTGCTGCTCAAACATGGTTGGTTCCACTTAAATTTGTATTAAATTTTTCAAGATTTAAGCCGGCGGTCAATTAAAACCGGTTTTAGGGTTATTTGAGACGTGGCTTAGATTCATTAAATTCGGACACTGTTTGAAAAGGAAAAATAACAAAATTAAAAAACTGATTTTTTTTTTTGTTATAACAGGGGCCGAATTTAATGAATCACCGATTCAAATCCTTTTATTTTTGTAATATGAATTAAATTAAAGTAAATGGAAAACTTTTCTTTCCTTTTATTTTTGTTCCATGAAAGCTAGATAAATATAAGTCAAGTTTAAATTTAAAATACTTTTTTTTATACAAAATATAGAACACTTTATTCTTTCTCCGCTACAGTTGTAAAATCATAAATTCTAAATCTAGTATCTACTATAGTTGCATTCATGCAAGTCGATGAAACCCTTCCTGGGAAAAAATTTAATCAATTTGAGCTACTTCTCTGAACTACCTACAGCCAGTTCAAATTTAAACCACAATGCACATGCAATCACAATACAAATGCAATCACAAAACAAATAGAATCACCACATGCAATCACAATGCACATGCAATTAAAATGCACATGCAATCACAATGCACATGCAATCATAGTACACATGGAATCACATTGCTAATGCAATCACAATGTACATGCAATCACAATGCAAATGCAATTACAATGCACATGCAATCACAATACACATAGCATCACTATGCACATACAATCACAATGCACATGCAATCACAATGCAAATGCAATCACAAAACACATGCAATCACAAGGTAAATGCAATTACAATGCACATGCAATCACAATGCACATGCAATGAAAATGCACATGAAATCAAAATGCACATGCAATCACAATGCACATGCAATCACAATGTACATGCAATCACATTGCACACATGCAATCACAATGAACATGCAATCACGATGCACATGCAGTTAAAATGCACATGCCATCACAATACACAAGGAATTACAATGCACAAGCAATCACAATGTACATGCAATCACAATGCACATGCAATCACAATACAAATAGCATCACAATGCACATGCAATCACAATGTACATGCAATCACAATGCACATGCAATCTCAATACACACAGCATCACAATGCAGATTCTGGTGGGAACATTTAAACATTTAGGCTTTGTTTTGTTTTTAAGAGGTTAATTTCAAGAATGGAAATGTTTATAATTTGATATAATTTAATAACCCGTACTGCAGAGATCAGCAGTACACTGACCGAAAAAAATAATAGTATTTTGGTTTTAGCGGATTGTGAACTACCCTGTAAACAACGCTGAACCGAAATAAAAATAATGAATTTTCTTGCGCAGGAGTATTAACTACTAACCAGTAGTTTTTCATAGTCTGATATAATTAATAGTTCATATTTCTGCAAACCATAACTCAGCCAACAAGAATGTAAAGGTATCATATGATTTATTTTATATCATTATCATAATTATCATTATAATACCCAACTTTCATCGACCCCCCCCCCCTAGAAATATGTATAGAAGACCATTCCATTTCACAGAAATCCAATAATTCTGTTTGATCAAACAGTCTAAGTTTAGGGATTCTAAATTTTGAGTTTGTGGTTAAGTAACAATCGAACACCCATTTCATTTTTAGGGATTTTATCCAAACTTTATCGAGATGAACTTCCTTAATATCGAACTCAAATTATTTTTAGAAACATTTTGAGCCGTATATCATGAAACATTCAGAGTCTCCAATGAGGTTTGGATCTCCGCTGAAAATTTTACGATCTTTTTTCCTTTACATTTATTTCGACCAATAAAGTGTTAAAAATCTCAAACTCTACAGTATCTAGATAAAAGTGGGATAGAGTATAATAAAGGATAACTAGCTCAAGAAGCTCAGGTTTACCCTAGCAGTGGCAATCAATATTTACAGTATCTGCAGTCTGGTAAAATTATAGTAATTGTATTGGTCATTGCAAACATACAAATATTGCAAACATTTGAAATATATCTGTATAAAACTGTTGAGGAATAAAAGCTAGGGCTAATTTAATAGTTGAGTAATTTCGAAGAGAAATAAAACTATTGTTCTTAATTTTACTAAACCAAAATTATCCAACTTCAATAATTATACTTTATATATAACTTATTATTTATCTGTCCGGGCCACAGTAACAAAAAGCTTAAAGGGACTGTAAAGGAAAAATGAAACGGGGTATAGGCTGAAAGCTAATCATTTTAGCGCTTGATCGCGACCCATGAAAGTTTTATCTGATGTTCCTGTCTCGAGAAATTGATTTAAAAATGTGTTGCAATTATACGAAAGTTCATATATGTAAAATTTAGAAAATCTTAAACTTAAATCACTTGACCAGAACTATCACCAATGGCAGAGCAGTATACTGAAACGTGTCTCCGCCTGTATCACGTGACCACTTTACTGCACTGCCATTGGTGGAATTTCTGGTAAAGTAATACGGAAGTATAAATAATATTATGAATTAAATCTATTAAAAATAGAAATAACAAATATAAAATTAGAATTGGAGTAAACCTAACTTATAATTAGCTTTCTCTGGGATATCATAGTTTTCAGATTGGTTGCATATTTGCTGAATTTGATCTATTTAAACCCTCTACTTTTATACAAAATTGTATATATATTAATTTTCGTATAAATTTGACACAGTTGTATATCAATTTCTCTAGATAGGAGCATCGGATACAACTTTCATGGGTCGCGATCGAGGGCTAAAGTGATTAGCTTTCAGCCTTTCATTTTTTCTTTACAGTCCCTTTAAGACCAATTTGAAAAATAAAGTTATCAAATACAAATAAGTATATGTTGTTTTAAATAGGAATTTAAACGTAATATGTATTGACTCTCCATTTATAGACTGGAATGACCGATTTTCAACGGTAAAAGCTTTGTTGTATCATAGATGAAAACTTTTGAATCGAGAATATCGAGATCTATGCTTGATCTCCTATTTTTTTTATTTTTTAATTTAATCCACTGTTTGTTTTCTGGAAAGTGTATGAAATGAAATTTTTTAAAAATCAATGAGAGAACTCTGATTGGTTGTAATCCAGCAGGGAAATCCAAAAGAGAGGATTAAGAAGAAAATCAAAAGTGTTCCCAGTGGATACAAAGATTTAGTAATAAGAATTAATGGTATCCAATACAAAAGTTCTCTGCTCAGGTGTGACTTAGACTATTTCTTTTTTGACAACTGAATATTTTCATTTGTGGTTTCTCAACAAAAGTAACTTTATCATTTTTTGCTTCAGAAACACTGGGAAATTATCAGACTTAAACACTTTTCATACCAGAAAACGATATGATCTTCTTCATCTTTCATAATTGATAGTAGATAAAAAAGTTATTTGAAACATATTTATTTGAAATATATTTATTATTTCAACTTTAAGAACAACAAACGATCGACATGCAATGCAAAACTTTCTCTAAAATTACGGCTCAGTTTCATTTTCTATGATACTTTTGCAATAAGTACGTTTGCTATAATTTTCATATTTTTACAAAAATGTAATGGAATTGAGTCTTTGCCACAAACTTAAATGTTCTAATTCCTATTTCTATGCAACCTGATGGTGTAAACCTTAGATATTACAAACTCAAATTATTTTATTGAACAGATTTTATAGTTTGAAATATTTAAGGTCTGACATTGGGTTGCCAAGCTATAGAAATTAGAATATCCCAGTTTGTAGCAAATACAATTTAGTTTGCAAACTGGTTATAATCAGAAAATTTAGTTTGCAAACTGGTTAGAACCAGCAATTTTAGTTTGCAAACTGGTTATAACCAGCAATTTTAGTTTGCAAACTGGTTAGAACCAGCAAATTTAGTTTGCAAACTGGTTATAACCAGCAATTTAATTTAGTTTGCAAACTGGTTAGAACCAGCAATTTTAGTTTGCAAACTGGTTATAACCAGCAATTTTAGTTTGCAAACTGGTTAGAACCAGCAAATTTAGTTTGCAAACTGGTTATAACCAGCAATTTTAGTTTGCAAACTTGTTATAACCAGAAACGTTAGTTTGCCAACTGGTTATAACCAGAAAAGTTGAGTTCCATCGAGACTACCAAGAAAAGTAAACCCATGGTTTGGGACAGCAAAAAACTTCACCTACAACTTGCATACATTCGATAATACGCCACAATTTGTGTTATAATAAATAAATCCAAAATTGTCCAAAATTATAGGATCTGAAGTTTGACAGTTTAAAATACTGTTATGATTTCAATTATCGATTCTGAAGAAAAACATGATTATTGAGGGTGGATTCCCAAAAGTATTAATAAAAAATCAACAAAATTCCTAAGCGCTGTTAGAAATTTGGTCCAACTAAAAAATAATTATATTGTTAAACAAATTAAAAATGAAAATAGCAAAAACTTTAAAAATTAGAAAGTTGCCCTGAAGTATTTGTTTTAAAACAATTCTTGGAATATATCTCAATACTAGGATTTCACCAGTCAACAATTCTATTGAAAAAGGAAAAAAGAAAACCCCTGTATTTACTTTGATCTTTTTGTGAGAGAAAGTTGTATTTTAAATGGAATTATTGGAATGACTTTAATAGCTCGTAATTTCTCCAGTTTTCATTTTACACACAAAATAGAGAAAATAAATTTGACTTGGTTGTACGTAAAAACTTTTTCTGGACAAAATCTTCTCAAAAATAGTAAGAGTTTAAAATTTGTTTTGTGCAGTGGTTACTTAGTTTTTATTTACATTTGATAATAATATGACATTTTGGTTTCACGCCATCAAAGAAACTGTGGGAGTAATTTGCAGTGTCCCTAGAATTGAACATGTAACGTCAGCTGATTTGAGTAAGAATTCAGAATTTACATTATACACTCCTTTTTAGAGAGATAAACACACAGGGTTCGCTTGCATCGATGATATGTTAAAGGTTTACAAGGTACCGTTGTAAATCGAACATTGTTATCCATGGAGGGTCACTTGAAATTACTCTTACTTTTTAATGTAAAAATACAACTTGTAATAAATATTTTTTGTGTTCATATATTTCTATGTAAACGCATTTTAAAAACGATTTCTTTAAAAAAGAAACAATCCCGATCACAACGAATTGAAAATATCGATGAAACAATTTTAAATGCATGTAATTTTCCTTGTCCTTTAATCAGTTTGCCGAACTATATAAACATATACATATATATATAATATATATGCATACTTCACTTTTAAATAAGGTTATATTACAAACTTTAAACACGGTTTAAATCGATATTTCTTTAGTTGATTAATATTAAAACAGTTGATGAATGTAAGTGCAGTGGTCTACAAAATGTAACAAGAAAGATTGTGGATCAATGAATGAATAAAGAATGAAAAACTGAATATTTAGGAATTGATCGATTAAATAATAAAAAACCCTGAAATGTCCCTGTACAGTGTATATTATATTCCCCGTAGTTCCTACTCTACTATTGGAAACTTTACACTGCGGCCTTTTCTTTACCCTACCTCCACCCTTACTCAGCCTCTACTATACAATACCAGGATACAGTGGGCCCTGGACCATATATACCAGGAAACAGTGGGCCCTGGACCATATACCAGGATACAGTGGGCCCTGGACCATATACCTTGATACAGTGGGCCCTGAACCATATACCAGGATACAGTGGGCCTTGAACCATAAACAAGGATACAATGGGCCCTGGACCATATACCAGGATACAGTGGGCCCTGAACCATATACCAGGATACAGTGGGCCCTGGACCATAAACAAAGATAAAGTGGGCCCTGGAGTTTAATTTCTTCTGAGTTACTGGCTGAACTTTGCGATCTTTACTCCTTTAAAGGGAGTGTTCGCGACAAAATGAAAGGGGGGTAAAGGCTTAATGCGATAAAAAAGCGCTTTTGATCGCTACTAATATTACTTCTATCTGTTGCGTCTTATAAGGAGAAAATTGTTAAAAACGACTCACACCAAAGAACGCAGCGTCCATACAAATTTTGAAAGATGCAACATTCAACTCGGATCGTAAACAAATCAATTTAATTCCAAACAAATCATTTAGATATTACAAACAGTAGTCATCGATTAATTTTCGACGCATTCGTATATAGCTAATATTTCATAATATTTTTGATTTAGTTTTTTTTAAAATAATTTTCGCCGGTGTTGGATTTTCGAACATTCCTGGAAAATATGAAAATGTCGTCTTCATTATCAAAAATCCTTGAAACAGGAATAAATGTTTTCAAAAGTAACTCTCAGATCATGAAAAATACAAAATATTATGAATTATCAAATATTTACGAATACGTCGAAAAATAATCGATGATTATTGTTTGTAATATCTGAATGATTTGCTTGACATTAAATTGATTTGTTTACGATCCTGGTTAAAAATTGCATCTTTCTGCATTTGTATGGACACTACGTTTTTCGGTATTAGTCATTTTTAACAATTTTCTCCTCATAGACGCAACAGATAGAAGTAAGATTAGTAGCGATCTAAAGCGCTTTTTTAACGCATTAAGGCCTATAGTCTATACCCCCTTTCATTTTTCGGGAACTCTCCCTTTAATTTATATTAAGCAAAGACTCATTTAGTCTCGAAATTTCAAACAACAGCTTTTACATTTCAACAGCTTTTTAGAAGACAGTGCACGGTGTTTTGGGAACATGATACTGTACAATCTCGTATTTAGATAACACTGTGCCATACAATCTTGTGTTTTGAGTATTCTGTGCCATATCATTTTATGTTTTGAAAAGATTGTAATGTAAGTCTTACGTTTTGAGAACAGTGTGTCATATTATCTTGCTTTTTAAGAACTCTGTGCCAAATAATTTGTGTTTTGAAAACAATGATTACTTTATATGCAGTATCTATCTATTTGCGCAGGAAACGATATATAGCAACATTTTATAACAATTAATTAAGAAAACAAAGGTTTAAATTTTGGAAGCATTTTAAATCTGTAAAAAACAATTATTCTTTTAATTCATTAACTACTAAAGAAGTTTCAGGGTCCGTAAATCCATAAACAACCGTTTATCGGGACTCCTTATATAATTAAATACTTAGCATAATATATATATCATGAGTTCTGTAGTCACAGGGGGGATATAATTGCACCTCCAACCATTTATAAGCTTAATGTTTTTATCCATTCAGTTAAGAAATNTGTATTAGGGGGCAGGAGACAATCACCGGGCCCCCCCAAAAAATAACTATTGAATATATAAATTGTATAAATAATTTTTTATCTTCAAAAAGATGTATTAATATCATTTTCTCTTACTTATAAATTGTTGAAAAAAAACATAATTTATTTTCATAATATAAAAAATATTATTATTTCCCAAAAATTATTCAATTCAGTTCATGGTTAATTAAGATAAATTAATTAAGAACTTGATCCAGACCTAAATCCGGACCTGGATCCGGACCTGTAAACGGACGGACCCAGGTCTGGATCCATATCCGGATCCATGTCTGGATCCAGGTCTAGATCCATGTCCGGATCCAGGTCTGGATCTTGGTCCGTTTACAGGTCCGGATCCATATCCGGATCCAGGTCCGGATCCAGGTCAAGGGATCCGGATTGTTGTACTCTCTGATCTTTAACAAAGTGTGATGTTTGATTTATTTTATATTTATTTATATCTCTTTTATAACTTGGTTTACAGCAAATAGGAAATCCTTGCTTTTTCTTAATTCTGCCAACATCACAGAAACTAAAGAAAGGAAGATTTTATAAATCAAATAAATGTTTAGTTTTTTTGTTCTAGGACAGTTTGGCACTTTTTCGGAACTTTGTATTTTTGCACTTAGTCATTGAGAAGTTTATCATGGCGCCGAAAAATGGGAATAAATGTAATTTCAAGTAACCCTTCATGCACAGATGGCAATATCCGATTTGCAACGGAACCCTTAACATCTTTGTCTAATAATGTAAGATATCCATGTTTTTGTTTTTCTAAATTGTTTATTTCATTTGTGGTTCTTACACATTTCTTGCTTTTAAGAAATAACGGAGAAATTTAGAGAAATGAACACTTTTTGGGTAAGAAAAACAACAATTTTTTATTATTAATAAGAACATTTTTAAGCAGATAAATTGGACATTGCTATCTTTGCATGGAGGGCTACTTAATATTACGCTAACAGTCCCTCTAAACAATGGTTTAAAATCTATTCCTAAAGAGGTTGATGAGTTAAAGTCTAGATCTGGATGTGAGACTGCAGAGGTATCCTCGACCAAGGAGTCTGGATCCTCTACTTCAGGTGTCCTGTAGTGAGGGGGGTAGTTAGAACATTCAGAATACAGAACACCACAATTCTCACCACTGCAAAATAAAAAATAGAATTTTAAATGTACGTTTTTTTTGTACTTTCTATCATGCTAATCCGTGGATTAGTTTAGCCATTTTCGTTATTTTTCATTTATTTTTATATTGAAGAGTTGCAAATTTTTTTTTATCTCCCAGAAAAAAGGTTTGTCAAAATTAAATGAATATTGAGCGTTTTATTATTTTTGGAAAAGATGGACACCATCTTTAAGTGATAGATGATAAAAATCTACAGAAGTGGCTTAGTTTTCTAATTTACAGAAAGTAGGCTTTTAGGGCGCTTCGCGCCCATCTTCGATTTTAACTTTTAATTGTGTCTTCATCTGTAAGAATCTTCTCTTTGTACAGTGTAAAACAATAACAAAAAAGTTCACGAATTTACTAATATTTTTTTTGCGTATTTTCAAACTTTAAAAAATGATATGCTATGACATGAGTTGTCCTGAATTTTATTAAATCGTGATAAAATTTCCAAACTAACTTTAATCCTTGAAGTAGAGAATGTTTTCTCCAAGAACCCAACGTTTCTCCTCCTCCTTCACCTACTATTCTTCCAACCTAGAATATAATATTTATAGTTGCAACCTCCTTCCTTTATGTTTTTGATTTATAGTTGTTGCACCTCCTTGCTTTATCATATTTAGTTACAGTTGCAACCACCTTGGTTATGTATTTTGGCGAAAGTTGCAACATCCTTGTTTCCTAAGTTTTAGTTTATGTTGCAACCTCCTTGTTTTATTATAATTAGTTACAGTTGCAACCACCTTGGTTTTTTATTATGGCTAAAGTTGCAACATCCTTGTTTTACAAGTTTTCGTTTATAGTTGCAACCTCCTTGTTTTTTATTAAATTGTTCTCGTTTAATTTAAGTTATATCTTAATTTGTTTTCAAAGGTTTTATTTCTTAATAAATTTTAAAAATATTTACCTTTCCATATTTTCTTGCCTCCCTCCCACCTTCACACATAAATCTTAAATAAAATTTGGGAATACATTTTTAGTTAATTTCAAATTATAAAATAAAAATAAAAATAAAAATAAAATATTTGTTTGCTGCTGTACTGTACTGTCTACACAAACAGACAAATTGTTCGCTGCTGTACTGTACTGTACTGTATTGTACTGTACTGTATTGTATTGTACTGTATTGTACTGTACTGTACTGTACTGTACTGTACTGTACTTTCTACACAAACAGACAAATTGTTCGCTGCTGTACTGTACTGTACTGTATTGTACTGTACTGTATTGTACTGCACTGTATTGTACTGTACTGTATTGTACTGTACTGTACTGTACTGTACTGTCTACACAAACAGATAATTTGTTTGCTGCTGTACTGTACTGTACTGTACTGTACTGTACTGTACTGTACTGTACTGTACTGTACTGTACTGTACTGTACTGTACTGTACTGTACTGTACTGTATTGTCTACACAAACAGACAATATTCAAACGAGAATATTTTACAAATATTATAGTTTCACCAAAGCTTTGATTAAATCGGGGGAAAAAATTAGATTTGATCAAAATTCAAATGCTAGAATTGAGAACAAGCATAACGAAAAAAACAGTTAAAACGAACGTTATTTTCAAAGATAGATGTGAATTCTTGAAAAGTTTGAAAAGTGTTTAATTCTAAAAAAATCTAGTTAATTCTAAAGAAATCCGCAAGTCACTTTAATACAGAAATCACAATTAAAAAGATAAATATTTTATTAAAGATAAATCACAGTTCTGACAAACAGAAATCGGACATATGCTCAACTATTTGAAATTACATTTCCTTTCAAGTTTGGAAAAATAAATCCGTCTCTCTCGTAACCTCGAATAGCAAAAACAAAACAAAAAAAGAACCCTTTTTATTAAGTTTTCTTCTATATTTTTACAGATAAAGTAAATAAGTTTTTGACAAATCCAGCAATATCTTTGCAACCCGATGTTTTAAATCTTTGATATTTTAAATTATGAATTTTTTGTACATCAAATACCTAAAGTTTACAACATGAGGTAAGATATTAGAAAATTTTAGTTTGTGGCAAAAACTTAGTTCTATGGTACAGTTATAACCAGGAAAACGACATTGAAGCAATAATAAATAGTATTTGATGCGGTGACAAAGTAAATTGTTTTTCGAGTAAATTATAAAATCATTTTTTAAGTTATTTGGGCCTTTTTACACTCCAAAATTGTGTTGTCTCATGTTCATTGCACTATTTAGAGTCATTTATGGAGTCTGAAAGTCGTCTCGCTATTCCAGAGTTTTCTGGTTATCACTGTAGAATAGAACCATTTCTGGTTATCACTGTAGAATAGAACCTGAATTGCTTACTTTTTCATGCACCAATCATCTACACCCACACTATTCAAGGCAGATCTAACAAATACATATTTCATATATTATTTATTACACATATTATATTTCTTAATGACATAGAAAAAGCATTATAGCTCAACCCCATCGGGATCAAAAGAAGATTTTTTATTTTACTTTTTAGAAAACGTTTTCAACGGATTTCGAAAGTTGTGAGTGGTGTGCGGCATTCTTAGATAGTTGCGCAAGCGACAAGAGAAACAAACAAATTAATTGAAAAATATTATAAAATATAAACTATTTACAAATGTGGCTAAAGATAATCGATGACTATAGGTTGTAATATCTGAATGATTTGTTTGAAATCAAATTGATTTTTTACGGTCTAAGTCATAGTTGCAATTTTCTGAATTTGTATGGCCGCTAAGTTATTCGGTATGAGACGTCTTTAACAATTTTCTCCTTATAGACGCAACAGATAGAAGTAAGATTAGTAGCGATCAAAAGCGCTTTTTTATCGCATCAAGCCTATACCCCCTTTCATTTTTCGCGAACACTCCCTTTAACCTGCTGTTTTAAATACAGAGCGTCCCATATCATATTAGATTATCTCTAATCTTTAACGACAAAATAAACCCTTAATACTCGAAGAACTTATCATTTTCCGCAAGAAAATTTTTATATAAGCCTTATGTTATTTTTCAAATTGATTTATTCAAATTAAATTTTCTTATTAGTCCCGAAAATCGCAATTTTTAGACCCGTTGACGGTCTAATATGATGTGGGACACCCTGTATATCTTAGATAATTCAAAATTTATGAATTTTAGAAGATTAAACAGTTTAAAATATTACAGGTTTAACCGTTAGGTTGCAAAATTAAAGGGATTTAGAAAATTAAAGTTTGAGGCAGGTGTTCAGTTAATGAGGAGAAAAAAACCATGATTTGCGATAAATTAACGATCTTTAGTTTCAAACCATAATAATAAAAAGAAAATTTGCAAGAACAATTATTTTTGTGTACCTGAGAATTGAATAGCTCGCAAGCACTGTATTTTCATGAATAGTTGCTTCATTTAAACTTGAACAATCATAAATACTTCTCTTCTTTCTAAACATACTTAAACTTGAACACTCATGAATACTTCTCTTCTTTCTAAACATACCTAAACTTGAACACTCATGAATACTTTGTAACGGAGTTCAAAGTGCGTATTTTTACAAAGAATGTCAGATCATGGTTGGAATCAATTATTTCTGTATATGGGAACTCTGTTGGGTGTTTACATAAACTAAAACTCCTTTTTTGTAAAATTCACAAACAAATGTAACAGATTCTTAAAGAATTGATATTTGTGCTTTTATGAATTGTTAAAATGTATTTATATGTTTGTATTTTTTGTGAACATCCTGTGAACACTGTATTTTTAAGTATAGGCTCAAGGTTACGCCTTAAAATCTAACGTGGAAATCTGGAAAACATGAGATAGACAGTTGTAACCAATCCTTGAGCAGCTCCGGAGTTCCATACCAACTCTATACCAACAAAAAAGGGATTTTATTGATATTCTAAAATCAGAATAGAATTGTCAATTTCGAAACCAGAAAGTTCATCTACACCTGCAGCTTCAAGCAGCTCCATACAGAAGCAGCCTTCTACAGTTCTGCTCCAGACAGCTCTAAAGGTTCATCTACACCTGCAGCTTCAAGCAGCTCCATACAGAAGCAGCCTTCTACAGTTTTGCTCCAGACCGCTCTAAAGGTTCAACTACACTTGCAGATTTACAGAAGCAGCCTTCTACAGTTCTGCTCCAGACAGCTCTAAAGGTTCATCTACACCTGCAGCTTCAAGCAGCTCCCTACAGAAGCAGCCTTCTACAGTTCTGCTCCAGACAGCTCCGTGTTCTGAAGATTCATCAATACCAGTAGTTGAGAAGCTCCCTAAATCCCCCTACAACTAACTCCACAGTCGTAACGCTCCCATATATTCCGTATAACAAGTTTTTACCAATAAACATTTTTCAAACCCCACCACGTATCATTTAATTAGACCAAAGGTTTTACAACTTCTCTTCTTTCTAAACATATCAGGGCTTTTAGGACGATTTCCCCCCTTTTTCTTTTAAACAATATTCACGGATTTTTCTGTTTAAATTGGCGCATGTTAAAAAAAAAAAATTTCTACATTTTTCAGTTGCCATGGGAACATTTCGGCCAGTTCAGTTCAGCCGATTTGGCGTTTATTGGGTACAGACATAGTGCCAGACAAGCCAAATTTATGTATTTATGTTACACCAAAATAATCGTGAACAGTTCCAGGATAAAATAGTTAGAAAACTAATAATAACATATGATTTACAAAAACGACATTTTTTTACTTTTGTCTTATTAGGGAAATATTCATTTCACCTCAGTTCAATCTAAAAACTGATGATTTATAACTGTCTTGACTTGCAGATTTTATACAGCAGAATCAAAGAACGTAAATTCCCGAATTCAACACTTTTTTATATGTTAAAACAACAATATCTTCAATATGTATTTACAGTGTAAAAAGTAAAATACTTTTCAAAACAGTAAACAGACCTTTCTTATAAAATATATTCTTAACATGAACAGTTTATATATGTCTGTCTGGAGAACTTCATGTTGATTTCATATTATGTATCTCTTGCATTGAATCAATTTTTTAACGCTTAAAGTGTCGCAATTCTTTAACCTATAATTTTACCTTACAAATTCACTTATACTTTTTAAAGAGATAATGGGCACCATGCTCATCAAATTTTGGATGAGATCTTGCAACCTTTGAATCACTTTGCCATGGTCCTTTTTTAATTTTCATGTTTAGCGATACACACTGTATCACTGTAAACTCCGGTTTAACCAGCTATAGCAAGATGTACAGTACAATTACTGACTATGTAAGGCAAACCGGGACTGTACGCCAAATGAATGATACCCTTCCAGTGAAATTTATGTCTGTAAGTTACCTTCCGTTCATATTCATGATAAAGTTTCCGACAGCCAGGGCGAAGGCCAGGAAGGAAAAGATGGAAAATGGGTCTGTACAACCCCCTCCAGATCTAGCTGTACCTAGAGTACATTGTTTTTATTATGTACAACCCCCTCCAGATATAGCTGAACCTAGAGTACAATATATTATTATGAACAACTCCCTCCAGATCTAGCTGTACTCAGGCGCGCAACTAGGGGGGGGGCCAGGGGGGCCAGGCCCCCCCCTAGCCTGATTAAGGGGGGGGCATGCCCCTCCCTAGAGAAGTCTTGCCCCCCCCTGTAGGGGGGGGCAAGAAGTGACGAAGTCCACCCTGTTTTGCAATTTAGCGATTCATGAATCCTGACCCTGAGGAAATTTAAGAGCTCTTATCGTAAAATAAAAAAAGATAATTGAACGTTAGTTTATTGAGCTTATAGTTCAATCCGTATAGCACTTAATACACCATATATACACACACACAGACCCCCTTCGTCTCCGAGCCTAACTACTGCCGTAGATCAGAACAGGTTGACAAGGTTCCAAGGTGCCTTAATCTTTGTTGTTTTCACTATTCAGTTTTTTTCCTGGGAAAGGGAAAGGGGGTTTATTAAGTATTTTTTAGATATTTTCACTATCAGTTCTGCCACTTATTATGATATTGCTTTAATACTGTAGTACAACTATTAAATTAATCCTTCGGCTTCATGTTCACCGCAAATATTGTGTGATGTGTCATATTAAAAAAAATATATTTCATGTAAAATCATGAATTTTTAATGAAAGGCATTTCTTGTCAGTTTTTGAGTACAATGTACATATTTGATTTATGGATAACTAATGAAAATTTATACATATATAATATATATGTAATTTGTATTGTAAATTAATTATTTTTGTGATTTATACCAGAATCAGGGGCGGATAAAGGATTTAAGTGAGGGGGGGGGGCAAGATTTTTTAGGAAAAAAAAAAATTCATAATTAGGAACCAAAAATCGCGGCACAGGCGAAAATTTTTTTTGACTTAAAAGACTCAAAAAGAGTGAAAATTAATGACAAAAGACTAAAAAACTAGATTTTTAACTTTTCACACATTATAGTTTATCAAGACAGATATTTTTCCTGTTTTGCACTAGGGTTTCTTTCCCAATTAACCATGCTATTATAGAAGCTATTCTGAAAATAGGAACAAAAAATTCCAAATTCAGGGGGGGGGCAAATTCCTCCGCCTCCCCCCCTGTATCCGCCCCTGACCAGAATAGATTTCTTGTTTTATTTCATATCAGATGTGTTGACTTACTGAATATCAGGTTGGAAAGGTTAGTTTTTTA
Source organism: Eurytemora carolleeae (assembly GCF_000591075.1). Lineage (NCBI taxonomy): Eukaryota > Metazoa > Arthropoda > Copepoda > Calanoida > Temoridae > Eurytemora > Eurytemora carolleeae. The sequence continues at coordinate 92,584 of NW_019396607.1, read as the reverse complement.
TTGTTTAAGTATAACACACATTTTTCTTGCCCCCCCCTAAAAATGTTAAGGGGGGGGCCAAAAAAATTTTTCGCGCTTCGCGCGACATATTTCCACCTAGCCCCCCCCTAACCAAATGTCTAGTTGCGCGCCTGGCTGTACTTAGAGTACATTGCATAATTATGTACAACCCCCTCCAGATTTAGCTGTACCTAGAGTACATTGTATAATTATGTACAACCCCCTCCAGATCTAGCTGTACCTATAGTACATTGTATTAGTATGTACATACCCCTCCAGATTTAGCTGTACCTAGAGTACATTGTATTATTATGTACAACCCCCTCCAGATTTAGCTGTACCTAGAGTACATTGTATTATTATGTACAACCCCCTCCAGATCTAGCTGTACCTATAGTACATTGTATTAGTATGTACATACCCCTCCAGATTTAGCTGTACCTAGAGTACATCATATTATTATGTACAACCCCCTCCAGATCTAGCTGTACCTAGAGTACATTGTATTATTATGTACAACCCCCTGAAGATCTAGCTGTACCTAGAGTACATGGTATTATAATGTATACCCCCGGCCAGATCTAGATGTACTTAGAGTACATTGTATAATTGTGTACATCCTCCTCCAGACATAGCTGTACCTAGAGTACATTGTATTATTATGTACACCCTCCTCCAGACATAGCTGTACCTAGAGTACATTGTATTATTATGTATAAACCCGTCCAGATATAGCTGTACCTAGAGTACATGGTATTATTGTGTACAACCCCCCTCCAGATCTAGCTGTACCTAGAGTACATTTTATAATTATGTACAATCTCCTCCAGATCTAGCTGTACCTAGAGTACATTGTATAATTATGTACATCCTTCTCCAGACATAGTTGTATATAGAGTATAGATTGTATTATTATGTACAACCCATAGATAAAGATAGATTGCGCATAAGACGACATTTTTCATCTTGAAAGATATAAATGTACAGAGATGTTTTAAAGATATTCCTATTATATAGATTAACTAGGTCGGTTGTGAACATTGGCTGTTCTTATGTCATTGAGTACTTGTGGTGTACATGACTTCTGTAAAAAGAAATTTAAGTTAGTTTAGTCCTTCTCATGTCCTTCTTCAGTTCTCGTCAATATGATATATTGTTCAGTGAAATAATTTGATATTCTCAAAATAAAATTCACTCCTGAGTGGTTTAATAATTATGAAATCCATTAAAACATCAAACCACCCCGCTTATCATTGAAGTACACTTTGACCCCTAGAAGTATGAGTTCGCGGACTGTACAATTCTTGGTGATTTTGCGTACATAAGCTATCTATGTTTATTTATTTATCTATGGTACAACCTCCTCCAGATATAGCTGAACCTAAGGTACATTATATTATTATGTACAACTTCCTCCAGATTTGGCTGTACCTAGAGTACATTGTATTCTTATGTACTGCATAATGAAAAACCACAATGAAGGGTTTTACAGTGGTATCTAGAAAACAGTGAATTTATATCTTTTTATGGAGTTTTAGAAAACATCTTTTTATCAGTAATTGATTTAATTTTTAAAATATGCACTGATCATTATAAGAAATAATTCAGTTAAAACAAGAACAAGGGAAATTATGCTAAAAACTTATTTTTTAATCTAAGAAATTTATTCTTTGCCAGCTAAAAACTCAAATTTTCTAATCCCTTTATCTTTGAAGTTTGATGGTGTAAACATTATATATTTTAAACTTAGATTATTTTATTTAACAGAATTTCTAGTTTGAAATATCTAAGATCATACGACATTGGGTTGCAAAGATAAAGGAATAAGAAAATCAGAGTTTGTGGCAAATTTGAATTTGAGGCAAGATGTTTAGTTCCTTTCAAATTTATTCAGTTTTTAATACCTTGTTCTGTACGATTATATGCTAATCCTTGAAACATCTGTCTAGGTAAACCAGAGAGAATTCCCTGAACAGTTTATAGTAAAGTCGTCGTCGTATTATATCAAAACAATGAAGATACTTTCGATTTCTATTGTTTAATTATACCAAGCTTTTAAACAGCATGGATACTGCACATAAACATGGGAGTAAAGAGAAACTGTCATCATAACATAAAGCCTTTGTTTACAATTGTAACCTTAGGTAATTTGTTAAAAGCTTGTTAGATCGAGATCAAAACAAGAAAATTCGTCATAATTGTGGTGATATAAACGCTGACCACTGTATTAATGCCGCGTAACGCATCATAATCAAAATTTCCACTTCAATACTTATGATTTCAATTCAGCTCAAACTTTACAACTTTTATCAACGGTTATACTGCACAAACATAAAATCATATAAGATCATTTCATAATCTTAATTTTGTTTATGTGTTGCTAATACTCTAAATTAAGTCAAGTTCATTATTTTTCTAAGCTCAAGATTTAGACCTTTGTTTCTGGTTTAAATATTAGTTTATAGTTTTCAAGTTCTATAAATTAATGAAGCCACTTTTCTCAATTTTAAAGGACTGTTAGTAAATGTTGGTAACATGGTCCAAAACCAAAATATGGCCATTCAAATTGTTTTACATAAAAGAGTTACTTAGTAAAAAAACACAATTAATTAATGAATATTCTTGTAACGGTTTAAAACTGTTAAAACAGAGATAAAATTCGTGAAAATTAATCAAAACCGGTTCTACATACATATTTAACTAAAAATGTTAACCTATTTATAAATATTCACAGTACCCCAATTTTGAATTAAAAAAAGTTTGTTTTTTTTAAATACGTGGAAACTAGCCTAATCATACATGACTAAAAACTCGATGAAAACAAAAATGATAATCATTATAAAATTAAGCAAAGATGTTTTTTGTGTGTGAGAAAGTGCGGGTTCGTAACAGGAAATATATTGTTGCTGCAAACTCTAATTTTGAAATCCAGCACTATCTTACCAAACTGCATAATGTCGTAGACCTTTGAGAATTCAAACTTTTAATTATGTTAGAAAGTGTAGTTTAAAATGTTTACACCATCAGGTTACAAAGATAGATAGAGATTAGACATTTTTAGCTCGCGGCAAAAGTTCAGTTCTTTTTATACTATTTTTTTAATAAAACGGAAACCAAGTTTTATGCAGAAAAATGCTTTGTTTACATGAAAAACGAACATTCTTGCCTTCAGAGACATTTTTGTGCAATAAAATACGCATAATTAATTGCATTTTTAATGTTTTGATTAATTGCATTTTTTAATGTTTTGTTTTTGATTAGGTTTATTTTTCAATTTGGCGAACACTCCCTTTTAAGTAAACTAATTATACCTCTGCTGCTTGTAAATGTAGTTTCCAAATCTCTAGATTAGAATCCATTTTACAATCTTAATTATAATTAAACAAAGGATGTATACGTGCACTGTTTAATATGTTTACGGATTCGAATCTAAGGATTTACTTCACATCAAACTGTAGAAAATTGCACGTGTATGATTGCACTCTTATAATATGTTTTTAATGGTAACCCGGAACCCCTCTTATTAAAGAGCAACTAAGAAGAACAAAATATTTTGAACACCACTAGACACTACACTCTAAAAACTGGATACTAAACACTGGACACTAGACACTAGACTCTAGACACTAGACACTAGACACAAGACACAGGACACTAGACACAGGACACAGGACACTAGACACTTGACACTAGACACTTGACACCGACACTATACACTAGACACTAGACACTAGACACTAAAAACTTGATACTAAACACTAGACACTAGTCAATTACCACTCGACACTAGACACTAGACACAGGACACTAGACACAGGATACTAGACACAGGACACTAGACACAGGACACAGGACACTTGACACCGACACTAGACACTAGACACTAAACACTAGAAACTGGACACTAGACACTTAAAACTGGATACTAAAACACTAGACACTAGACACTAGACACTAGACACTAGCCACTAGACACTGGACACTAGACACTAGACACTAGACACTAGAAACTAGAAACTAGACACTGGACACTGGACATTAGACACTGGACAATAGACACTTGAAACTAAGCACTAGGCAATAGACACAGACACTAGACATTAGACACCAGACACGAGACATTAGACACAAGACACTTGACACTAGACACTAGACACGAGACCTGGACCCTAGACATTTGACAATAGACAGTGGATACTTGACACTAAACATTGGACACTTGACACTGGACACTGGATACTGCAGGACACTGGATACTGCAGGACACTGGATACTGCAGGACACTGGACATATTATATTTATAAAATATAAAAAATGATAATACAGGATACAGGTAGACAGATAGATAGATCAGATAAGAGCCGACTGTTACCCGCGCTAACTTTCCTTAAAGAACCCGTTACATTTTCATTTTAGTATTATCATCCAGCTCTACTTCAATTAGATAGATATATATAGATAGAAATATAATATAGATACAGATGTGAAATTGAATTCTTACAAAGTTTTGATGAAACTTCATAAAAATGATATAGATAAATAGATAAATAAAAGGGAGGCAGGCATTAATTAAATAAATTTTAAAAGTATGGCCCACCTAGGGAGGGTGCAAATTTACCTTCCCTCGAGTTTAATGTGCTCAATTTGCTCTTTTTTCCTTTGAAGTCAAATCCGTCCCATTTGTAGACCACTTAGAAATATGTATATTTTTATCATGCATTGTATCCATCTGTTATATAGTTCTGTATTACTCTCTGAAGTCCTGAGTAATGCATTTACATAGTATGCAGTGATAGCCAGAAAACTCTAGAAATGGAAGACGAGTTTTAGACTGAAGTATGACTTTTAACAGACCAATCGACCCATTTCACTTTTTATATAACGTTCTTTCTTTTTTGACCAACGTTCCTAAAATCCTAAATTGCTTAATTCTTACCTGAATTGTTGTTCCTTATTTTAAGTACGACATTCTCCTTATCCATGATTTGATACCAAGTTCTTTGTTTTCGTATTTAATATCATTCCCACTTAAATAACTTGACAAACAATAAAATAATTTAATAAAGTCATTTTAGCAAATAATGAACATTTTTTGCCGCAAATTAACAATTGGGGGCGTTGCCTTGCCACCCACTGAGTCCGTCAGGGGGGGGGGGGCGAAGGTAATCCCGCGGCCTTGAATCCTCCCTTGCTCACAAATCCTAATAATAATCATTAGTTAATCAATAATTTTAAATTAATAAAATTATACCGAAATATGGAGTCAGATTTTACACTGCGCATGCGCAAAAAACAACAACACACAAATGTCAGCTGACTCAGATCTGGAGAGAAATTAGTCAGGTGACAGACAGAAACAACTGATAATTAAATATATGACAACACTTGAACACTTTCACAATTTTACTAACAGACTTATTATCCGATCTTAGGGTAGAGTTTTGAAAATAGATATTAAAGTATATGTATATTTCAATCAGAGATTTAACGTTATGTTTGTGTCATGTTTGTCACGAGTGTTTCATTATCAAATATAACAATCTAGCTGAAGTGTCCGGCGTTGCCCGTGTAATCTACAAATTGTCAAATATCAGACGGAGAACGACATCCTTTGCTAAAACCTGTTTCGTATTACATTTAACGATAACTGCATTTTCTTTTCTTTTTAACCGGCAGTAGGTATAACAGTGATACATATCGACTATTTGTATGGAATAAATATTTTTTTAGACGATTTCAAGATGAGCTCTGTAATGGAGGGCGCTCTGAAAACAAAAACAAAAAGATTCAAAGTAAAACATCCGAAGCGGAAAATTTTCAGGTATTATAATGGTCACTAAAATGTTAAAAGGGAGTAATAAAATATATTTACTCACAATTAAACTCACTTTTATCGTCTCCTTAGAAAAACCTGTAAGAGGGATTTAGCAAGCCTTTCCGAAATAGGCAGGCTCGCCATTTTTTTTGCAAAGTAAGAAGTAGTTTATGTTAAGATAAGTTGTTCAAAGTTCATTTATTTGCAAATGCACAATATATTCTAATATCCGAACGTAAACTCACAACAAGACTTCTTATCTATCAAAAATGTTTCTGAGAGCCAGAGTGTAAACATTTTTTGAACATTTAGAATCAGTATTTCTCTTGAACATTTAGAATCAGTATTTCTCTTGAGCATGTAGAATCAGTATTGCTCTTGAACATATAGAATCCGTATTTCTATTGAACATGTAGACTCAGTATTTCTCTTGAACATGAAGAATCAGTATTTCTTTTGAACATGAAGAATCAGTATTTCTTTTGAACATATAGAATCAGTATTTCTCTTGAACATATAGAATCAGTATTTCTCTTGCACATTTAGAATCAGTATTTCTACTGAACATTTAGAATCAGTATTTCTCTTGAACATATGAATCAGTATTTCTCTTGAGCATGAAGAATTAGTATTTCTCTTGAACATGTAGAAGTAGAATCAGTATTTTCCTTGAAAATCTAGAATGAGTATTTCTGTTCAACATTAAGAATCAGTATTTCTCTTTAACATTAAGAATCAGTATTTCTTTTGAACATATAAAATCAGTATTTCTCTTGAACATGAAGAATCAGTATTTCTCTTGAACATGTAGAATCAGTATTTCTCTTGATCATGAAGAATCAGTATTTCTCTTGAACATATAGAATCAGTATTTCTCTTGAACATGTAGAATCAGTATTACTCTTGAACATATAGAATCAGTATTTCTCTTGAACATGTAGAATCAGTATTTCTCTTGAACGTATAGAATTAATATTTCTCTCGAACATGTAGTGCTTGTTCAATCAGTCTTTCCCATGTTATGCATTTTAAATATTTCCTCTTAAAATTATTTTTTCTCTTCAAGGTGCAGTAAAAAACCTCAATTTTTTTTATCTTTTCAGGTCTAAGGATCCTTTTCTCTCTGTTTTCATGTGGGGAGTGAACCACACTGTTAAAGAACTACAGCATGTACATGTACCAGGTATTGTTTATGTACCGTGTACAACATAAATACAGGGTTACCCACAAACCACAATGTTTAAGAACTACAGCATGTACATGTACCAGGTATTGTTTATTTACCGTGTAACAACATAAATACAAGGTTACCCACAAACCACACTGTTTAAGAAATACAGCATGTACATGTACCAGGTATTGTTAAATGTACCTTGTACATTGGTACAACATAAATACAAGATTACCCACAAATCTATGATTCAGGGTTACCCACAATGGATGTACTTACATATGACAACCTGAGACGCTTCTTGTTTCAATTCATTCAGAAGTATAATTTTGTTGAGCCAATTTATGATGCTGTAAAGAAAAAAAGTATCTTGCTAAATCAAACCATGAATACAAGATATGAAACCACAGAATAAATTCTGATCAGTTGTTTTTGAAGTCTGATCTGTTTTGGGTAACCGAGGGGAAAACTCTCCTGATTGCTAAATCTCCACTTTGGACACTTGATTTTCGGCTTAATCCTCTCTTTTGGATATTCCTTCTGGGTTCCGACAATCTCATAAAATATTTCACCGTTCGGTTTATGCAATTGACACTTTGATTGGTTGGCTCAGACTCAGGTCATCTACCTTATAGTAAATAATGGTCATGTTCATGATCTTCTATTAGTCTACTTATTTAGCCATATATCTATCTATCAATACTTCTTGAATATTAGATATATAATATTTATTTGTTTATTCAGCCATATATCTATTTATCCATCCTTCTTGAATATTCAGTATATAGTATCTATCTATTTATTTAGCCATATATCTATCTATCCATCCTTCTTGAATATTCAGTATATAATATCTATCTATTTATTTAGCCATATATCTATCTATCCATCATTCTTGAATATTTATTGTATAATATCTATCTATCTATTTAGTGATGTTAATGCCCGATGATTTCCGTGCATACTCTAAAGTAAAGATTGATAATCAGTCTTTTAATAAAGAAAACCTTCCCTCACATTTCAAGGTAAACTATCAATTAATTAATTAATTTAAAATTTTCCCTTTTGATTTTGTTTGACAAAAATATTAAACAGCGCAGGCAACACTTTATTAGAACTGCCTCATGCATGGGTATAATTTTCAAGAATTATTAACCCCTTGATAGGGGAGGGGTAATATTTAAAATTAACAATTTGAAATATATTTACTTTTCATACACAATGCTAATGACCCTGAAAGAATATAAAAACCAAAAACGACCCATGAACCAACCAGAACAACCCCTGAATAATATTTTAGGGATCTTTTTATTATTGTTAGGTGAAGGAGTACTGTCCTCTTGTGTTCCGGAATATTCGAGAAAGATTCGGAATAGATGACTTAGATTTCCTTAACAGTCTTACCAAGGTTAACTGATTTATTGAATAATAGATAGATAGATAGATATATTGATTGATTAATTGATTGCTTGGTTGGTTGATTAAGAGATTAGATAGATAGATTGCTTGTTTAATTTACAAATTGATTGGGTGGTGAATTAATTGATTTCTTGTTGAATCGCCAATTCATGAGTAGTTGGTTGATTTATTAATTTGGATCTAGCAGTCGATTGATTGATTGATTGATTGATTGATTGATTGATGCTTACCCTGTACTTTGTTGTGTAGAGTCCTAGACCTGTAGATAACCCTGGACGGAGTGGAGCAAAATTCTACATCAGTGCTGACAGGTGATAAATTAGTTTTAGATATTTTTCTTTTTCATTTTTTATTTTTTGGGAGGAAACAGTTTAGTTTTTTAGTGGTGAAAACCATTTCAATGGTGGTAATTTTAAAGAAAGTGTAAAGTTTAAAGGATTTTTATTATGAAAATATGAAAATCAAACTAGAACTGAGCTATACAATTTTAAACCGACATATTTAGTTAGAATCATACTTCTTCCAGGTAAATAGTTAATACGATTTCCCGTTGGATAAATCTTCAAAGGTTTCAACAATTCGATTTCGGTTCAAAAACACAGACTTTCTGTTCATGTTTTATCAATCCGAGTTCGGTTCAACCTTACCTAACAGACCTTCTGTTCATGTTTTATCAATCCGAGTTCGGTTCAACCTACCTAACAGACTTACTGTTCATGTTTTATCAATCCGAGATCGGTTCAACCTACCTAACAGACCTTCTGTTCATGTTTTATCAATCAAATCGGTTCAACCTAACAGACCTTCTGTTCATGTTTTATCAATCCGAGATCGGTTCAACCTAACAGACCTTCTGTTCATGTTTTATCAATCCGAGATCGGTTCAACCTAACAGACCTTCTGTTCATGTTTTATCAATCTGAGATCGGTTCAACCTACCTAACAGGCCTTCTGTTCATGTTTCATCAATCTGAGATCGGTTCAACCTACCTAACAGACCTTCTGTTCATGTTTTATCAATCTGAGGTCGGTTCAACCTACCTAACAGACCTTCTGTTCATGTTTTATCAATCCGAGATCGGTTCAACCTACCTAACAACTCTTCTGTTCATGTTTTATCAATCCGAGATCGGTTCAACCTTAACCTACCTAACAGACCTTCTGTTCATGTTTTATCAATCCGAGATCGGTTCAACCTACCTAACAGACTTTCTGTTCATGTTTTATCAATCCGAGATCGGTTAATCTCTCTTCTGGTTGAGAATGAGTTTAACTTGTCAGTTTAAAAGTTTCCAGCTCTGATCTAAACATGATGACGATGTTCAGGATGTACATGATGAAGACACTGACTGGAATAGAGGTGGCAGAGATGCATCAGCTTCTAAAGGCAGATCTTTAAATGATTTAATAAACTAAACTTACCAAAGCCTGAGGTGGGATTTTATGAATAGCATGATTTAGATGAATTAGGTAGGGCTAGTTCTTTCACTTCTCTGGTCTGGCTGTTTATTAATTCCCACCTCGGGGTTCTTGTATAAAAAGTATATATATATATTTCAAAAAATATCTGATACAATTCTGATTTGATAAACTAGGTTTGCTTCTTTAAACTTTTTAGTTACAAAAAATAAATTACTAAACTTCTCGTATTTTCTGGAGTCCATTGTTTAAAGTACTCCCGTATCCAGGAGTATCATCCTTATATTGTGGAACGACATGGCAAGGTAGGGAAAATGTCGTCTTGAATAAATTTTTAAATTGGGCTGTAGACGTTATTCTCAATAGATTGGCATGTCTGATTCTCAATAGGTACCCCTTAAATTTTTATCTAAGTAATAATGGGGAAGATTTTGAGTTTTTCCACATTGAAAAGTGTATAATTACGATTTCCTTCTTTTACTTTGCAGCATAAATCTGCAGGTAACTTCTACAGGGAAACTGCAATTGAAAATACATAAATTTTAGCTTTAAAAACTAGAATATTGAATCAGATTGGCACAGTAAGATTTAAAGGGTACAATCGGACGTGCCACTTTATTAATAAATTGTCACTAAAAATGTACGTCTGCTGTCTATTAATTGTTTTCATACAGAGTTACCCATAAAGGACAAGACTATAGAGACGATTTAAATAAAATTAATTTAATCTTTTTTCTTCAATGGTTTTCTGTAGCAGTGGTTTTTTGCCAACGCATAACTTCTACAAATGTTTTCAAGAGAATTAAATTTAACCTTCAAATATTAAAATGAAGAGTTATTAGTCGTCTTTGAAGTCTCCTCTATTGTGTATAACCCTGGAAATGCTCATTGTTCGCTTGCTAATATTTTTGTTAAGAATTATACGGCTTCAGGAGTCGCTAAGAGAAAATACGAATAGTAGAAGAAAAAAATAGAAATGAAAAATATTAATAAAATAATAATTAAATAAATGAAATGAAAACTCATTATTTTGTTTTGTTAACAGACCCTACTTCCACAGTATCTAGCTATGTATAGACTCACAGTGGAAAATCAGGTAAAACAAGGTTTTAAATAGAAATTTTGATTCATATTTTAATAAAAAGTAGCAGACTTTTTTAAAGAACTGTATTACTCCTCTGTCTTTGTAAAATCTTTTCATTCTATGAAATATCTGATATATGAATAGTTCGCAATATCATTGTTTTTTTCTTATAATTAAAATGTTATGTGTCTGATAGATCTTTTTTCTTCTTCATTTGTAATCTTTGAAATATTCCAACAACGTTTAAAGAATTATTCATACATGGCACTTCTAGATAAAACTAATTATATCAATTTTTAATTTAGAAAAGTTTAATTTTTATTTAGTTTTCAGAAATTTAATTTTCATCTTGAATTTTATTAAAATTAAAAATATTTAACTTAGAGAAATCCTCCTTTATTTATTTAGAATAATATAGATATGGGAAATCAATGTCGTCTTCTCAGGCGCCCAGAAATATCAAATGATTAACTTCTGAAATGTGCAGGAAACCTACATGGTTGTGATTAGAAACGTGCTTGGAGGACATCTCAAAATACACAAGAAATACGATCTCAAAGGTGAACATTAACAAACCAAAAGCCAGAATTTTTTAATCCATTTTTCTTTCAAATTAAATGTTTTTAATCATTAAATTGCACGAAAATATTGCGTTGAATGTTATATAAATAAAAAATATGATGCATAAAGTTATTGGATTTAATCATTAATTATTGATTTCCTGCTGAAACACTAATTTCTTTCATTTGTTGAATAAAAACATTATAAAAAAACATTTTTTCTTTTCGAGAGAAGCAAAAGGTATTATTCAAGGTCAAAACCCCAAAGGGGAGGGGGATCTCAAAATTAAATTTTCTTCTATTTTCCTGACTGTGTCTGTATGCTTATTTAAAAAAAAAGTTTACTCATTTTATTTAGCAAACCCTTAAATTAAAAAAGTATGCACAACACTTACAGATAAAAAAGTGTACTTTGCATTGTAATGTATATTGTACAATGTTCATTGTATTGTACAAATGTAGTTAAATAAAAAGTGTACAAGTACATTAGAAATCCAGTACAAAAGTATGCTTGTAGATAAGTACATGAATCTTCTATCTATATACTTTGCTTGTCTATCTGTCTTTCTGTCTGTCTGTTTGTATCCAATAAACGTCAAAACGGCTGAATCGATCGGGCCCAAATTTAGTTTGGGACCTCACATGACCCCAGGGAAGGATTTTAAATGATCAAAATCTAAAATATTTAGGCTCCAACGAAATTCGATTTTCATTAAATTTTGTTTAAGGTTCTACAGTTGATCGGGAAGCAAGTGACAAGGAGAAGGCAAAAGATTGTCCAACATTCAAGGAAAACATTTTTTTCATATTTAAGAATTTGTTATTGTTAAATTCAGGGTTATATATTTACAATTTTACTTCCCCCCCCCCCCCACCACCCATTTCACGATTTTTATACTTTTACCCAAGAAAATCTTACAATACTGAAGATAAAATCAACCCTCCAGATCTTTAAAAATTATTCCTCCCTATCTACGAAAGTCGTACAAGGGAAACGGAAAACATATTTAAGATTTTTTGGCACTCTGTTAAAGATTTTGGAAAAATAAATACAATTTTTAGGAAAAGTAGCTAAAGATACTATTATACCCATGTTTACAATTTAAATGTGGAATTTCAAACAATATTCACCATTTAAAAACCCCAGATAAAATATTAAAATCTGTAAATCCTAGGATAATGATTTCTTGAATGATGGAATCAAAATATCCATCGGAGACGAAGCTAAGGTAAATTATTTATCTTGAAAAAAATATCAATGATTTTTATTGGATGCAAAGATGACAATGCCCAAATCACAATGTTACCCTTCAAACCTTTTTCTGGTCAATAATCTGGAAGATATTGTCGTTTTTTCTAGTTTAAGCGTTTTTCCTGATAATTCCATATGTTTTTCTGCAGTAGAAATGCGCAAGTCACTTTAGTAATTACTAGAGAAACCCCCATTTAAAATATTCAGTTTTCAAGATTATAAACATAGATATATATTATATAATCAATACTTGATCAGATAAAACTTTTAAGTGCACCCTTGCATGGAGGGTCACTTTAAATTAATTGAACTGAACGCAGCTGACATTTACTTAAAAGTATCAGAAATCCAATGCAGTTTTCAAAAATTAAAATGAAAATGTATACTTTCTGCGACTAAATATATATTAATATTTCTTAAAAATGAAAAAAAAAATCGTCAAACAAATCGGAACGGATCAAAAATATGAGGAAACTGACCTAAAAATATGAGGAAACCAACCTAGAAAAAGTGGAAAACATTTAACTATAAATATTAGGAAACGGATACAAAATATTCGGAAATCCCTCAACAATTCTGAACTTTTGAGGGATTTCCTCGAATTTCTAAAAAAAACTGAAATTCCTCAAAAGTAATGTTAGATCTGTTTCCGTGTTGAGGCGTATCCATTTCCCAGTTCAGTATCATTGTCACGTGATACAGACTAAGACACATTACAATGACACTGCACTGCCAATGGTTGAAGTTCTGATCACATGATACAGACGTATAAATTATATTATCAATAATATCTATTAAAATGAAAAATTATGAAATTCAAATTATAAATGGAGTAAACCTGAGTTTTTCCGGCTTCTCTGGGATATCGTCGTTTTCAGATTGGTTACGTATTTGCTGAAAATGATCTGTTTAAAACTTAGAATACTATACAAATCTCACATATATAAGTTTTGGTATAGTTTTGACGCAGTTTTAAATCATAACAATTTCTCGAGACAGGAACATAAGATGGAACTCTTTTAGGTGTCGATCAACTCTTAAAATGTTTAGGTTTCAGCCTAAACCCCCATTCATTTTTCACTGAAATAAACAGAAATAAACTGAAATAAACTGAAATAAACTGAAATAAACTGAAATAAACTGAAATAAACTGAAATAAACTGAAAGCTGCCTCAACAGTTCAATTTTATCAGCTAAACCCAGCACTCAGCATACACACACTATAACAAGAGTGACATTGTCCCGTTAAAAATAAAATCCAATTTAGTTTAACTTCTTAGACATAATCCAATTTTTTAAATAATTTTAATGCTATATTTTGACGCAGGGGCCATAGAGAATGGAGAAAAACACTTTTTTTTTGTCCTGCAATAATTGATTTGACTGAATTTGTTGAAATATATATATTTCTCCAGGATAAGCTGATGGATACCCTGTCAGCTGATGTGGATTTTCTAACCAAGGTTTTTATTTAATATTTTCAGGCTTGTATAGTATTATTAGGCTAGTATTAAATTAGAAATAATATTGAAAACGGGACTTCAATTAATCAGCTTTTTTCTTCCTTTTCGTAATTTTTTTTCGTCTATTTTCGCCTAAAACCTTTTGTTTTTGTTAAGATATAGAAAACATTTATAATAATTGAATATTATGGTGCACTTTTATGATTTTTTCCCAAGAAAAGAAGTTGATTAATTAGGTAATTTTTTAACTTTTTGATGTTGCCTTTTCTTTAAAATATTAAAAATGGCTGAGAATCATGAATTCAACGAAAATACTTTTCATTTTTATTTTTAAACGGTACATTGAACAAGCTATAAGATCTCACTTCATTCAAGAATGTAATGCAAGGAGAGTTAATTGCAGTTGCGTATACTCTGCGTACATATTGAAACCAGTTCTCTCCGGGCGGAATTTGTAAACAAGAATAGATGCTTCAATGTTGGTTTAGTGTCCGAGGAGGTTTAAATCATTGAATTTTGATAATTTTAATAATTCACATAATAGTTTCCTATGACCAGAATATTTCATTGATTATATATGTGAAAGATGGATCTCATGTCAGGCTTCAACATCCATCTTGTGTTTACATTACCGCCCAGTGACAGTACACTGCAGTACAAGAGATGCGTACACCTCTGAAATAACTTTCCTTCCATTAAATCCTTGACTTCATTCTTGAATTAGTAAATTCATTTCAAGTCGGGGGGGGGGGGGGGGGGGGTAGGACATCCCTAACAGCCTGATTTTATTTTATTTGTTCTCAGGTAAAAGTTAACTAATGTTGTATGTTTCAGCACGATATAATGGACTATTCTCTGCTGCTGGGGATACATGATACTACTAGAGAGGACGATAGTCTGGAACCAGAGGTTTTATTAGATTCTTTATATATCTGTTTTCCTTAATTGTTTTGCTCTATCTGCAGTATTTTCTCTTCTTCAGTTAACACAAATTTTGCATTTTTATAGTTTTGTTTTCGTGAATTTTTGTAATGCAATTTTTTAAATTTCTACCACCCATAAACCTTCCTTGGTGTCGTATGAGGTCCCACAAAAAAATTGGGCATAATCGGTTCAGCCGTTTAACGAATACAGAAGGACAGCCTGACAACCCATTAGCAAAGTATATAAATGGATGGAATGATGTTGATTATATTGATGATGTTGATTATGTTGACAGGGTTAGTAAAACCCCGGTTTTTTAAGAAAAGCCAGTCAAGTGGGTTTTATTGGTTTTTTTAGGGGGCTTTTTGTGTTTTTCAATTTAAATGGAATTAAAATCTACTACAATTCATTTTAATTCATAATAATAAGACTTTTTAAACAATATGTGAACTTTATAGTTTTGAAAAATAATAATGATGGTGTGATATTAGGCTCTTAGGCTATAATCATATTTAAATACTATACAAATACAATAATATCACCTCCCTTCTTCATAGAGGGAATACTCCTTTGTTTTGTATTATAGTCAGAGGTGTATTCAGGGGGGGCCATGGGGGCTAAGCCCCCCTGGAATAGTGAAATCTATGGATTTCAGGGGGTTTTCAGGCCCCAACGGGTCCTGAGCCCCCCCCCCCCTGGAAAGAAAACAATTCCTGAATACGCCCCTGAATATAGTTCTATTTCAGACTCATTCTATTTTCTCATTTGAATACATATTTTTAATTGGGGGTGGTGGTGTTAATCAAGATATTATATGCTCAAGAAAGAAGACCATTGTTAAATACCAAAATACTTGAGCTCATTCACACATAAAAATGACAAAGGAGAGATTTAAATTTATTTTCTTGTTCTATCGCAACAAATTTTGAAAACTGATGTAGTTCTGTGTGTCTTCTTGGGTTCTTCAATATTTTTGATACTTGTGATAACAAAACAAGCACTGCAGATGATCGATTGCTTTAAAAGTTTTCTACAATTGGATTTGTCAGGTCTAAAACTAGAAACCGTCTTTAAGTCCAGAGTGACAATGTTGACTGCTTTGTTAATAATGTTGATGATGATGTTGATTATTATGTTTATAATGTTGATGATGAAGGTTATGTTAATTGTATTGATAACATTGTCTAGGAGGATGAGGATGAGGATGAATATGATTCTGGAGGATCCGGAGGTCCCCCTCTATCCCCAGACAGCGTAGGTAAAAACATAAATTAACTTCAGCCAGGGTCAAAATTTGGCAAAGTGTAGGAAAAATGAATATTTAAAAAAAAAAAAGTACAGTTGCTTTCTTACACTTTGCTAAATTATGACCCTGAAAGAATATAAAACCAAAAACAACCCAAAAACGAAGCATCTACAGCCTTTACATCTCAAATGGCAACTTCCCATGGGTATTTACCATAGTGGCTATCTTCCTAAATGTGCAATTTCCCAAGCGGCAACTTTCCAAAGGCTAGGTTAGGCTCTCTGAGGCGTCGCAGACTGCAATGGGGGCATAGCGCTTTGGGTAGTTTAGGCTTAGGGGCAGACCGCCGAAGCTAGCACAGGCTGTAATAAAGCTCTTTTCTCATGTATATATATTTGTATATATGTTAATTGGCCAAATCGTTGGACCGGATTGGCTGACATTTTTTTAAGGACCAATGGGTATCCTAGGAGTAACATGGGCATCAATTTAAAATTTTTATTTTTAAAAATAGATTTTTTTTCTTCAAATCAAATTATTTTCTTTCAAAATTCGATTTTTTTTAAAAATTCCACGGGCATTTCAGCTAGTTATTAATCCTCCTGAAGGTACAGGAGTAGAGGGGGAGGAGGAGGGAACTATATCTGAGCTAGTTATTAATCCTACTAAAGGTACAGGAGTAGAGGGTGAGGAAGAGGGAACTATATTTGAGCTGGGAGGTCGTATTGATCCTTCTAGAGATATATACGCTATACCTTCACAGGTAACACATTCAGATTACATCATTTATTGATTTATCATGATGAATAGATGAATGGTTATTTAATTGCTTGATTATTGTTTGATCTGATTGTCTGATTAGTTTATGGGTTTACCATTTCTTACTGGGTTAATTCATTGTTTAATTAATGTATTTATTCCTTAGTTAATGATTATATTTCTTGAATTAATTTATTGATTGAGTAATAGTTACAAAATTGATTGTTTATTTATCGATGTATTATTTATTTATTGATTTATTGTTTACATAATTATTTAGCTACTCTCAATAAGGACTAAAGTTTATTAAACAACTTGGAAAAATTATATATTATTTTGTACGTGGAAAATATCTGGTGAGCTGGATTCCTATTCTCTCGCCGCCGCGTCGAGTTCTGTTGAAAAATTATGGATCGTCTTCCGCCACTATTAAATCATTCATCATTTCTTGATGGATTGAGATTGATTTATAAATAAATAATTGATTGGTTATTTATTGATTGAATTATAGATGAATAATTGATTTATTGATTTAATGATTGAGTGATTGATTGATGTGTTGATTGAAAAACTGATTATATTTATATTACCAGGGTAATGGGTCTGGTCCACCAAAGGAAATCTATTTCCTGGCTCTGGTAGATGTGCTTACCCACTACGGGGTCAAGAAGATGACCGCCAAGGTGAACATTTTTACATATCTATATATAAAGTTGTAATCTCTGTTTGTTTGTTTGTCTGATCATAACTCTTGAACCCTTGAATCGATTTGCCTGAAATTTTGATTGGGGACCCATGGGAATATTCTTAGCTTGGTTATGAGATTCTAAGTTGAGTGGGTTTACTTTATACGGGAAAAATAGCTAAAATCGTAATTTACGACAAAGGGCGGTTGGACTAACTTTAACTTCCCTGGGCCACTCTGGGTTCCCAAGCTAGTTTTCAAATATTTTAAGAACTCCTTTATTCCTCTTTTGGTCTTCTTTTCCCTAGCATAAAAATTTATATTTTCCACATAATTTTAGAAATTATTAATGTTGCGAAAAATAAATGAGATTGAGAAAAAAAGATAGTGATGTTTGGGAAAAGTTATTAAAAAGAGTGAAAAACTTTATAAAAGCTTAAGTCCAAATGTAATATTTTCACCTAAAACTGGTGGAAAATTTTAACTTCTCTGCTTATTGTTTACACAAAGAAAACATTGAATGATGTCAAGGGCTTTTTGCCACTTTGATCTGAAAGTTTAGGCTCCAAGTTCTAAACTTCTTTTCCTGCTTGAGCACAAATTCTGACTTGCAGGGAAAATATTTTTTTTTAAACCATTTCTTTCCCGCCATTTTAATACAACTTTTTTTCTCCGGATTTTATGTTATGGTCTTATTCGCTGAATTGGGATAAAGAAATGATTTTTATGCAACAGTAAATGACTTTTTGAGATAAAGCAACTTAGCCATTGATGTGAAATTTTTCATTCCTCCACCCCTCCCCCCGAGCATCATCTAGTCATTACCCAGGGGCCGGGGGGTGGTGGGGGGATAAATGTTGAAAATATACACCCCTGATAATGATTTGATGTTTGGTAATATGTTGTTGATCTAGGCTGCAAAAACGGTCAAGTATGGTGGAAGCGTGGATGGAATATCAACAGTTGAACCTGACCAGTACGCCAAACGATTTATCTCGTTTATAAGCGACGGAATTGAGTAGTCTTTGTATATTATCCTTCGGACCAGCGATAAACTTTGTATGATTAGTTTATTTAGCGATTTATTCTTTCGGTTGATTTATGTTAATTTAATATCAACTGACTTATAAATACTGGGTTATCCTAAGAAAGATGATGCTTTTCAGACGACTGTATTCAGTCATTTTGCTTGTAGATTGCATATCGAGCTTTTTTTTTTTGGTTCAAATTAAATAGTTCGGCATTAAAAAATGATATTAAAGACCTAAAATAAAAATCAACCTTGAGATCGTCATCTCTAGAGTTTCGGGCCACTTTTTAAAGTCTCATCCTAATTGTGGGTTACTCTGTATAGTTTATCTTTAGTATATTGCTGACTACTTTGTAATTAAACTGACATGCTGTAATTATTGCAATATTATTACTGTCTCTAGTTAGCTTTGTAAAGTTAACTACAGTCGTCGTCGTCGTCAAATATATCAATCATTACAATGAAGACGACTTTAGATTTGAATGTTTGAATTTTACTTAACTTTTAAACAGCATGGATGCAATTAAACACGGAAACAAAGGAAGCTTCTCTTTGTAAACTAGTAAACTTTTAATTTGAAAAAAGGTTGATAGTAATCAAAATTTTAAACAAAGTCGTCTTCAATGTATTGATATAAACGCCGACTTCTAAATATATTTACAAGATCCCCTGACAGCTTGCTGAACATTTTAAAACTTGCATTTTACACTTGCGCTTGATTTCATTAATTTTGTTGATGAATATTTTTCCATGGCCCTTGATTTTGATATTCAAGATATTTCAGACGGTTTGCACTTTTCAAAGACATATTAAAATGAATATTAACCAGGTAAAAAGTTTCGAAAATCCAATTGGATGTGGATTTTGTTTTCATTTCATTTGAAACTGATCTCAATTTTTACTGATCTCATGATAAAATGCAAATCTATGAAATCTAATTACGTTTTGGGTTTTTGATTCTGGAAATTAAATATTCATTAATCTATTCTGAGTTGCTCATCTTTTATTTTTTTATTTGAGCAATGTTTTGATTTGTTTCTTGTCTTTCAGCCTTATAGAGATTCGAAATTTTTTCCATCTTAATTTGAAAATTCCACATTCTATCTTTGTGTTTTTTTTTAAGGATTAATATGCTTATTGAAATCAGATAATTAGTTTGTGCAGATTTATTAATGTTAATCATGAAAAATAGTTGTGTCTTGCAACAATTTGTACCGTGGCACACTCATTATATTAAGTTTATTAAGTGTATTGTATAATTGAGCATTGTGCATAATTTTTAGTCATGTAAATTACTTGCCCCACCTAGTCGTATCAAATTTTATCTAAATGTTAAATGTATTGTATTTGTATACAACTGTATATAGCTTATTGTTATATTGAAAACCTCGTCATCTTTACTACAAACCAAAGTTTTAGACACGCTTCAGCTTGGAATTTAAAGGGACAATTGACGGTATTTCAAGCGGCACTTTATTCTAAGATTTACCGACCCATCCCATTTATACTTATGTTTTGGGATAATGAAGATATCCTTAAATTTAAAATTCGGTGATGGTGATGGACCAAACCTCTGTAGAGTAAAAAAGTAGATGTTAGTTCCACATTTATTGAAAATATATTTCGGTCTGGGTTGACCCTCGTCAGTTCTTGAGATTGTTTCTTCACAAAGATTAAAAACAGTTATATTTATTTTTCAATTTCTGGGTCTTACTACTTCCGGATTGATGCAGCAGAGGCATGAAAGGAAATGTATTTTTTTATCACGAAAATATAACGACGACATCGTCTGCAGGGTAAATCAGGGTTCAAGAAGGACTGTTGCGAACCCTTTGAATAAAGAGTCACTTAAAATTACGTCTACACTGTACAGTTTACAGACCCTTGAAACAAATCAGCTGATTGACTAGCTTTAAAAAAGTGTTAATGATCAAATAAATTCGAGGATTTTTCAGAAAACATGTTTGCAGCATTTGTAGTCTTCAGCTTGGAACAAGAGTAAAGGAAGAAAAAATTTGTCTACCAGATTAATAAGCTAGGTTTGTAAAAGCCTAATATTGAGTTAATTGATCAGAAATAAATTAAGTTGGTCCGTAATACAGATTTTGAGTAAATTAAAGTCTAACCTTCTAAACCCTTTTTATGTGGAACCCGATGCTATATATTTTTTATATTTCAAAATTTGAATATTTTTAGATTGAGTACTTTTCCTTGAACAAGTCGAAGATTTAAACCATCCGGTACCCTGGAGGGCAAAGATAAAAGGTTAAGCTAATTAGTAGTTAAAGTGCGTAGTACTTAAAGCAGAAAAATATATTCAGTAAATTATAAGTAATGGATTAAAATTAAATATATTAAGTAAATTATAAGTAATGGAATAAGATTAAATATATTTAGTAAATTATAAGTAATGGAATAAGATTAGATATATTTAGTAAATTAAAAGTAATGAAATAAGATTAAAAATAGTTAGTAAATTATAAGTAATGAATTAAGCTGATTAAATATATTTAGTAAATTATAAGTAATGAAATAAGATTAAACTTATTTAGTAAATTATAAATAATGGAATAAGATTTAATACATTTAGTAAATTAGGAGTATTGGAATAAGATAAAACATATTTAGTAAATTAGGATTAATGGAATAAGATTAAACATATTTAGTAAATTAGGAGTATTGGAATAAGATTAAATATATTTAGTAAATTAGGATTAATGGAATAAGACTAAATGCATTTTGCAAATTAGGATTAATGGAGTAAGATAAAATATATTTAGTAAATAAGAAGTAATGGAATAAGATTAAATATATTTATTAAATCAGAAGTATTGGAATAAGATTAAATGCACCAAGAAAGGATTGTTTACTAAGATTTTTGTATTACAGCAGATAGAATACAGAGATTGAATTATGAGCCTTTCTGAAGATCTGAACAGGTTCGTTTTTTTTTTATTTTGTGTTTAATCTTCTAAATTTTGAGAAGCATTATTGTGATCACTCAGGGGTTTATCAAGGATTAATCTGGTTGAACACTGTATCCTTTTCTGGGTGAACACTGTATCCTCTTCTGGGTGAACACTGTATCCTCTTAAGACCCAAAAAATTCCATTTGAATCAGTTTGTATAATCTATTACAAATATATATATATATATAAAGCTGTAATCTCTGTCTGTTTTCTGATTATAACTCATAAACCCCCCTTGACCGATTTGTCTAAAATTTTGATTGTTCTTAGAATGGTTTTGTTTTCAATCGACACTTTCCAAAATCCTACGCGATTAACTTTTTCCCTTACAAAATTAATTTTTTCCCTCCATAAATTATTTATTTTTCCCACAAAATTATTTATTTTGTCCCAACAGGAAGATAATTTATTAATGCTATATTATGTGTTTTTAGTTATTTAAAGAAGTCGTCTTCTGCGAATAGCATTTCCTTATCCAGCCTGACAAGTAACCTCAAGCTACCAACATTCAAGGTAAAATAAGTTAGCGTATGGTTCGTCGGCGTAAATCGTGTTTGTTCGGAGGAGAAAAACCAGTTTTAATCACAGATATTTAGGGGTTAAACAAGATCATATATAGATTGAAAAACAAGGAAGAATGTAGGAATCTGTCTAGTGGGGGATTACACTATTATATTCACAAAACCCAACATTCTGGTGCTTTTTTAAGATAAAAGTTTGAAACAGTGATAACCAGAAAACTCTGACATAGGAAGACGACTTTTCGAATAAAGTTATGACTTTAAATAGTCCAATGAGCATGGGACACAGCAATTTCTCAGTGTAAACAGACCCATTTCACTTAATTAGTGATTTAATAAGTGTCTAGTAAAACTTGTTTTTACAACAACCTTAAACCTTAATAAGTAACCTAATCTCCCTAGGGAAACCAACCTTTGAAAACCTCGAGGCCTCCTTTATCTCAACAACTGAAGTATTGCTATAAAGTCGTCTTCTTCCTACTCAGAGTTTTCTGGTTATTAATGTATGTGTGTATTTAGCCTCCATTTTTCTTTTTGGATTTTTTCACTCCTTTTTCTTATCTTAGATGCAAATATTTCTCTCGTGAAAAGGCAGTCTGTTAACATTTCTTTTTTAGTCCCCATTTGGAGAATCTGGAGGTCTTAAAGAAGATGAAGAACCTTTTTTATCCGAACAGGTGACGGCTGGCGAGTGTCTACTGTCTAGCATTCATATTGCTTAAAGTGACTGCAAGTGTAATTTCAATTGACTCCATTCAAAGATGGTAATGTCCGATTTACAACGGTATCCATGGTTAAATTTGAAAACTGATTATATTCAATTGTGATTTTTCCTTAAAAATGACTTGAACATTTTAACTACAGGAACACATGTAGGAATTATCAGAATTAAACACTATTTAAACTAGAATAACGACAATATTTTCAACATCATTGAGGAGAAAAAAGGTTCAAGGGTACCATTCTGAATCGGGCATTGCCCCCCTTTTTGAATGGGAGGTTACTTGAAATTACGCTTACAGAAAGTTTACTTAAACTTTCATTGCATTGGTTGGAAACTGGCATCGAGAGAAAAAGAAAGAGAAGGAGTAGATTAAGAAGGAAATTAAAAATATCCACATTGGATATTCATATTAAGCGATCGGGATGAGAGGTATCAAATTCTAAAATTTTGAGCTCTGGTAACCTAGTTCTCTTTAGGGAGAGGGTGGCTCTGGGACTGGAGCATGGTTTGGGAGTAAGAGCAGCAGTACAGCCAGCACATGGTTACCAGGACTCTCAAGAAAACAAAGAATATTTGGTTTCATGACTAGTATAGTTTTAGGTAATTTTATTGCGCTTAAAAGAAAGTCCTCTAGTCCCCTCCTACCTATATAAGGAATGCTTCTTTATGTTTCTGTGTTTGAAGACGTAAGAAAATAATTTTTTTAAAGGAAGAATATCAACTTTTTAAACTTTCTTTTTTCCTCCGAACTAAGAACTCCCCCCCCCCCTTCTTCCCACTCCCGTTACTATTATTCATCAAAAGTGATTTGAAATTATCTCATCATTTACTTGAATATTTATATTTTAGGAATTATCTGTTTTGGACTAGCTAGCCTGTATATTCCGTTTATTGTACTGAAAGCAAGGAAGTTTTCTCTCCTCTTCTCATTGGGAAGTTTGTTCACTATAGCAAGGTACAATTTTTAACTTATCCAAGAACCAATAATGAATTTGAACTAGATCGCTGAACTACCTTCCACCGCCCGGTTCAAAGCTAAATTCCATTAGGATTTGAATCGGTTTTCAGGATTTGAACCGGCTGTAGGTAGTTTAGCGACCTCTCCAATCCATTAAATTCGGCCCAAGCTTCATGAAATTTGTTCTTTTTTGTCAAGAAAATGAGTCTCTCTTGTAAATAGATGAACTTGGACCATTTTACCACCATTTCATCACAATTTACTTCAATAGAATATAAAACCTTTTGTGTATCTTACCACTACGCAGTTATTAAATAAATCATATGTGCATCAGCTATTAACACTAGACTGACTTCAAAGTGTCACCAGGCTTGATCTTATCATTTCTCACCACAACCTGCTGAGCATGCGTTCCGCATCACAATCTGCCTAGGTGGATCGCCAGGAGGATTTTAAAGATCGATTTTGCGCTCTTACTTAGAAATTATACAACGTAAGAATGTGATATAGGTCTCACATTATTTATAAAAAATTTCTTTTACGATACTGGACTCGCAGCTCAACTGCCATTTCTAGCCAGACACTCCCTTTTTTGCATTAAAATTTGAATAGTTTAGCTCTCATCTTTACTCACTGTAAAGTGAGTTAAATAGAACTTTAATTATTAAACAATCCTAAGAAAAACTATAGAAGTAGTTGTTGCAGAGTGATGGACAGGGACATGCCGGGGACTTTTTTATCACAATTATTTGAATTTAAATTCATTTTTAGTTTTTCCTTTTTGTACGGACCCTGGAACCATGTGAAGCATTTGTTCAGCAAGGAACGCGTTCCATTCACAGTGGTTTACCTGTTGTCTTTATCAGGTAAAGATACATCTATCTGTTCATTTCTTCATTACGCCGCACTGTTCAAAATTATTATTTATATTCTACCTGTTCATTTCTTTATTGCGCCGCGCTCTTCAGAATTTTTATTTTGCAAATTATTGATGCTTCATGTCGGACACTATAAATTTTAAAATAAAAAAAATGCTATAATCAACAAATAAATCGCGTTTTTGGCAGTCATCCCACTTTTGCTGCCAATAAAAACGATTTTTTGTTGAAATTTTCGTCGGAGCATTTAAAAGTGGCATATTCAATTTACAAATATACCATTTGAACCGTTGTCT
Organism: Eurytemora carolleeae; assembly: GCF_000591075.1. Taxonomy (NCBI): domain Eukaryota; kingdom Metazoa; phylum Arthropoda; class Copepoda; order Calanoida; family Temoridae; genus Eurytemora; species Eurytemora carolleeae. Next base: position 67,411 of record NW_019396607.1, on the reverse strand, counting down.
GATCAAAGATGTATGTGATACCATTAACTTTCTCTCTAAAAATTGATTGATTTCAATTGTGACTTCGTTGTTAAAGTAACTTGACAATGTGAAAATTGTGAGAAAATTACACTTAATTATTTCGTAAATTGGCGATATCCTTCATTTTTACTCAGATAGAGGTTTCAGGGGTACCGTTGTGAATTGAACATTCCAGTCTTGAAATACATGATGACATGAAATTGATACTGTCTCATTAAATTACTCATTTTTAGGGACTCTGTATTTTGCTATGGGATTACAGAGTACAATACTCACTTGTACAGCTGCAGCTTTTCAGGAATTTTTAACAGAAAAATGTTTTAGATATTTTTGTTTTATAGTTTTTACCATTTTTTATATTATTCGAAAAGTACCAGATAGACTTCTACCTAAACATGTGATGTTATTTTTTTATGTCAAATAAGTAATTCTCTTTTTGTCACTTACATAAACATTTCTCTTAGTATATTAGACTAGAGAAGCTATGAAAAATTGGGTCAAAAACATAAAAAAGATAAAGTCACAAAGTATATCAAGTCTCATATTTCAGAGGATATTTTATTTGTAAACAAACAGAAATCTAAATTTAAAATGTTACTTTTGACTAGTCTGATCAATGACAGAAAAATTTGATACAAAGTTTCTCAATTTGTTATTTCTCAATATCTGAAAATTTTACTTTCATTCTGAGCCTTGAGAAAATTTGTCAGCTAACATTTTAATCGGAATTTAAAATACTAGGCTTTTAGGGCGCTTTGCGCCCATCTTCTATTGAAATTGTGAACATGTTCTTTTTGTTTACATTTTAAAACAAAGAAAAAATTTTTTTTGCGGATTTAAAAAGAATTCGCGCATTTTCAAGAATTTAAATTTTTTTACAAAATTATAAACCTCTAAAACACATTTTTTTTTTTTTTTTATCATTCATAAACCTTCCCTGTAGTCACGTGATGTCCCACAAAAAATTTTGGCCTGATCGGTTCAGCAGTTTTGACGTTTATTGGATACAAACAATCAAACAGACAAGCCAAATTTATATATAGAAGTCAGGATATTTTTCTTTAATCTTTCAAATATTTGCTTAATTGTAATTAAAAATGAACAAAAAAATGATAGACCCAATTGTTAAATGGTAGCCCAGAATATTTCTTATTAACTATTTGCTTCTAAGTTTCTGTTATAAAATGTTAACATATTAGGTGGTGTCGTTAGTATGGTTTATTATTAGCTATGTTCCAGGAGGACAAACAGGTAAATCTAGTTCAGTTTTTCCACCACACTCTACAAAAAATATATCATTACCCCCCCCCCCCTGTTAAAAATGGGCGCGTTCAGTGAGTTTTTAATAGAGAGGGGGGGGGGCAGTGGGCCTAAAAGAACGGCTAGCATAATTCTAAGTAACCCTCCACGCAAAGTGGGCCATGCCCAATTTACAACAGTACCCTGAACACCTTTGTGTGTTCGTTGAGTACATAAATGTATTCCAAGAGCTCCATCATCTTTCCACCACCACCACCAACCCCTTTATGCCTATGGTAGCCTGTAGTATCTACCTGGGGACAGCAAGAAAGTAAGGAGCACAGTCAGGGTTGGAAATAAAACGTTTTGTTTTCTTCAAAAAAACCCGCCCCAGTTGGTTTTATTGGGTTTTACCGGGGTTTTCTGGGTTTTTTTCAATTTGAAAGTAGTTAAAACCTTCTTAAATTCATACTCATGCTAATTCAAAATATTAAGACTATTTAAGCAATAGGTGAACTGAATAGTTATGAAAAATAATCATGTGATGATCATATAACAACTCTTCAAATTCAATAATATCACCTCCCTTATTCATGGGGGAATACTGCAATTTTTTTTTAAGTTCTATAATTTTCAGACTTATTCTATTTTCTCACTTGGATGGGGGTGAGGCTACTCAGATTAATTGGTAGATATTCAGTATTTATCTGCTCAAGAAGAAAGACCACTCTTAAATACCGAAAAGCTTAATCTCATAAAAATGAGTAAAGAAATTTTATATCCTTGTTTTATCGAAACAAATGTTGACAGCTCTGATATAGTTCTGTGTATCTTCTTGGGCTTTTCAATATCTTTGATTCTTGTTGTAAAGAAAACAAGCACAGCAGATGATCGATTGCTTCAAAAATTTTCAATGGATTTGTCTGATGTAAAACTAGAAACCGTCTTGAAGTCCAAAGTGACAAGTTTGACTTCTTTGATTAATTCAATATTTAAAAAAAAATCAATACAGTTGATAGTAGACCTTATTTCATCATTATAAGAGGAAAGAAAAGGTAATAATTAAAAAAAAATATTTGAAACTGCATTTTTTTTTTTAGCAAAATCTTCAGATTAATAATCAATCTGCGTAAATCTGCAATTTAAAGTATTTTTAATTTCTATTTTGCTATACAACAAACATTTTATTTAAAAGCTTCCTGAAATGAGCCCCTGTAATATTGTGGCAAGATAGAAGCTAACCTTTGACGAGGTCAAAGTTTCGCGTACATTTGTACAATGTACATAGTTCCTCTTTGTACTATTTAACCTCCTTTTGTATCCCTCGCTTGTATTCAGCTGTACATTTAAGTGTGCGCTGTGTTGAGTTCAGGCTATTCGTAAATTGCAGCTGAATACCACTCAAAACAACCAACCCTGGTTAGGCGGGTCCAAGCTGCATAGTAAATTGTGATTGCTTATTAATAATATCTCATGAAAAAAAATATATATATATATAATATATTTATATATGTATATATATATGTATTTATATATATATATATGAATACATCCGATTTCAAGGAGTTTAAACACACACATCTCTGGACTCAACGAACACACAAATGGTATAAAGGTACCGTTGTGAATCCGGCATTGCCCTCTTTTTATTTGCATTATGCTTACACATGGAGAAAATAAATTAGATCCGAACGGAGATGATTTTAAACAAAACATATCCCAGTGTCCGAATTTAATGAATTTAAGCCGCGTCTTAAATCTGCCAAAAACCGGTTTTAATTGAGCGCCGGCTTAAATCTTGAAACATTGAATACAATTTAAGTAAAACCAACCATATTTGAGCCGCAGCTCAAATTTAAGCCTCCGCTCAAATTCTTTAAATTCGGTCTCAGGTAAGATTAGTTGGGAGAGAGGCAAAGGCGTGTATTTTGTAAATAATTAATCCCCACCTTACAAAAAAAAAATTTTTAAGAATTTTTTTCTGTTTCAGGATTGAAGTTTTTCTCTAAACTGTTTACTGGGCTATGCAAGTCATCTGGCGGAAGCACTTTACCGATATGAACTTTAAATTCTAAATATTTTTTATCTGGAACGGATTTTATATTTTCTTTATCCCACCCCACATATATTGTTAAGTAGTATTTTAAGGAGGGAATGTGGCATTTTGAACTCTAGTTTCTGAATGTGTTTTTCTGTTTTATTTTTTAAGTTTTAGCACTTTTTTTAAATTCTAGAATAAGGAAATAACCATAAACAAAAAGGCTTCGTTAATATTTTTTTTAAATTTCAACATCACAGTATTATAAATCATTGCATTATTCCTCTACGTTTTAACAACTTCAGAGGACAAAAAAACTTTAAAGGGAGTTTTCTCGAAAAATGAAAGGGGGTATAGACTTACGTCGAAAAACATTTGATGGTGATTGCTACTGATCTGACTTCTATCTGTTGCGTCTATAAGGAGATAATTGTTAGAAACGACTCATACCGAAGAACGTTGCGTCCATAAATATTCAGAAAATTACAATATTCCACTCGGATCGTAAAAAATCAGTTTAATTCCAAAGAAACCATTTATATATTGCAACCAATAATCATCGATACTTTTCGATGGTTGATATTTCTTAATATTTTAGTTTTTTTTAAATTGATATTTCACTTGCAACTTTGTTTTCACGGCTGGCCGCTGGATTTTCGAACTATCCCGGAAAATATGAAAATGTCGCCTTCATTATTAGAAAATCCTCGAAACAGGAATGAATGTTTTCAAATTAACTTTTGTATCATAAAAAATATAAAATATTATGAAATATCAACTTTATGCAAATGCGTCGATAAAAAATCGATGATTATAGGTTGCTTCAGTATGAGTAATTTTTAACAATTTTCTCCTTATAGACTTAAGAGATAGAAGTAAGATTAGTAGCAATCACAATAAAATATTTTCTAGGAATATTTTTCGCGAACACTCCCTTTAAGCCTTGAATTCTAGTATCTCTTTGTTTGGTTTTGTCTTGAATGAAAAGTCCAGGACATTAGACTAATTTTGTTAGGCCACATTTAGGAGATAAAAACCCCTGCTCCTGCTTGGACTTGTTGGGTTGAATTAACTATTATGAGATTATAGACGGTTTTTAGCTGGCAGTTATTATTTCTCATGTTTATTGAAACTCCCTAAATATTTTATAACCAACCACTTGCCAAGTATCAATCCACCAACCATCATTTTATTATTTAAATTAAAATTAAATTTTGAAGTGGAGCCGTGATTATTGATAAAACTGTGATAACTAAAATGTTTATTACAATATTATAATTTGGGTGATAAATTCGTTTGTTCAAATGTGATAAATTCATGTTTTTTAATATTATGTATATAGTTAGAGGTCAGATACTTTTCCAAAGGTCTTTTCTCAAACGGCAACTTCCCAAGGATATTTTCCCAAGTGGCAACTTCCCAAATATGCAATTTCCCAAGCGGTTAACTTTCCAAATATCCATTTTCCCAAGTAACAATTTCCTTAAATAATTTACTTATTTTTTTTTTAAAAAAACAAGTAATAGCCGCAGCGCTCGACCCCTTTCACATCCTAGCCGAAGCGCTCGGCCCCCTAGCCCATTCTAGCCGCAGCGCTCAGTCTCCATTTTAGCCTTCGGTGCCTCAGACGTCTAACCTAACATTAAATAATGTACTATATGTTCGTTAAAACAAGTATTAGCTGCAGAGCTTGACCACCTAGCCTCAGAAGGCTTCGTTTAATAAATTTTTGTTTTTTGAAGAAAGGGTGTAGGCCGCCAACATGTTCTTGAGAGAAACAGAATGAAACTTTTTTAAAGTTGTGTATTTTCTTTAAAAAAATGTTAAGCTTAAATGTTCATTTAATACTTCCTTAATGGGGAAAATGTTGTTTTTCTTTCATGGGGAAGTGGCCACTTTGGAAAATGTACATTTGAGAAGTTGCCCTTGGGAAAGTACCTAACACCTGTAATTAAACTCTTGCAGGGTTGTTTGAATAATCTAGTGTTGCATTGCATTAATTTCTTTTAATTTAAGATTCTCGAAATTGAAAATTGTATTTCATAAAAGTGTACTTTTGTCATAATGCTAAATGTTATTACTAACCATATTGTTATAAAAGCAAAATTCACGGAGGAAAAATTTCTGATTTATAATGTCGTTTTTTTGTAGAGCCAAATACAGAAGATCCTGAAATGTACTATGTCCACCTCCACTTGATTAAATATTTTTAGATGAAGAATATTCACAACGCTACCCTTATCAAGTATCAGAAAGATATCAATGTTTATATTTGGATAACTGATTATTTGTGTTTTCTCTAACTATAAGTGACTAGGGCACTTCTTTAAAGGAAAACATTTGAATTGACTAGGGCACTTCTTCAAAGGAAAACATATGAATTGACTAGGGCACTTCTTCAAACGAAAACAATGAATTGACTAGGGGACTTCTTCAAAGGAAAACATATGAATTGACTTGGGCACTTCTTCAAAGGAAAACATATAAATTGGCTAGGGCACTTTCATTAAAGGAAAATATATGAATTGACTAGGGCACTTCTTCTAAAGGAAAACATATGAATTGACTAGGGCACTTCCACTAAAGGAAAATACATGAATTGACGAGGTTACTTCTAAAGGAAAACATATGAATTGGCTAGGGCACTTCTACTAAGGGAAAATATATGAATTGACTAGGGCACTTTTACTATAGGAAAACATGAATTGACTAGGGCACTTCTGCCAAAGGAAAACATATGAATTGGCAAGTGCACTTTTACTAAAGGAAATCATATGAATTGACTAGGGCACTTCTACCAAAGGAAAACATAGGAATTGACTAGAGTACTTCTACTGAAGGAGAACATATGAATTGATATAGAGCACTTCTACTATAGGAAAACATATGAATTGACTAGGGCACTTCTACTGAAGGAAAACCTGAATTAACAGAGTTAAAACAATTTTAAACCTAGAAAAACGACAATCTCTTCCACATTGTTAATCAGATAACGGTTTTTTCATCTGTGCGTTGAGATTCGCTTTTAGTTACGCTTACAGTCCCTTAAACATTCGTCAATTGAATGTAATGGAGACAATTTTTTTTATCTTTTGGAGTAAATTTTGTGGTTTATGATAACTAATATTCAACATTGTATTTTTCCATTTCACAGTTGCAAAAAGAAAAATATAATGACACCATTTTATTTTCAGTATTTTGTGTTTCTTTTCATAGGAAATACTTGTGCTATACCGCAGCAGGAAAACGAAGCTTTATTTTTAGGTTAACAATTTATAAAAATATATTTTTCTCAACAGGAAGACGACAAAAATAGACGATTCAGTTTTCTCAAGATTTTTTAGTTGGTTGATTCTTAAAGAGTTTGATGTAGCACAGCTGACGTTGCCTAAATTCTTTAATAATCCCAAAATATTCATATGTCCAATGCAGTTTACCATAAATTCGATTGTAAAGATTATTTTCGATTGTAAAAATTAATTTAGAAATTATTATTTCTAAGATTTAAAGTTTTCAAATACATATGTTTTTGTAGAAACCCGTTATCCTTAATCTGTCCAATGGTTTAAAGGTTAATTTTGTGAATCAGACACGCCACGAAGGGTAACTTGAAATTTAGCCTACGCTCAAGTAATTTCAATAGACTCTCCAGCTTTTCCATTTAAAGAGCTCTATACAGTATGATGTACATTGTTCAAAGGTTTAAAGAATAAGCTGTTGTAAATGGGAAATATAACTATTAAAATATTAAGATCGCGTCGATATCAGCTTTAAACTTATTTTTTACTATTTAGCCGTAGTAGATGCTGGATCCAGTCATACTTCCTTCTATATATTCCAGGTTTTCATCTTATCCAATTATTAATAGCAAAATATCGTCTATTTTCTGCCAAAAGAAAGAATATTTAAAATTATAAATTTTGCATTAACAAAGGTTAAAAAGAGGTAACATTGTGAATCGCACATGCAACTTGTTGAATCCATAGTTAAGAAGACGACATTTTCCGTACATTGGAGCGCATCCAGAGGCCATTCCTTCTATCATTACATTGGTCGACCACATGACGTCTATTACGTTTGGTCGTACTGCAGGTCGTATGAATTATCTGTCTATCAGAAAAGAATTTAGCTTGAGACCCCTGGCGACCAATCTATCGTCCTCCAAAGTACGACCAATGTTCATACATTTTTAAAGAGAGAACGGGCTCTGAGTATATGTAACCTTAATTAACAACCTTAATGTACGGTCACTTTAAGACGACTTTTATTCTGTTTTATACGAGTTATATCTGTATATTTTCAAGGTGATGAGTTCTCAAGAATTGAAACAAATAGAAGAATGCTACATTGATGGAGGTAAATACTTTAGTTTTTAATAGAGTATTTGAGAAAATCCATTCGCAATGGATCAACAAACTTCTCCACTTACAGTTGAACACTAACATTTACAAAAAACCTGTCCTAAAATATCTTTAATAATTAATTTTCCCAAATAGTCCTTGATTCTATTTTAACAGTTTCCATTCAATTGTTTGTTAAAGTCCCTTTCTAAATTCTTAAATAGTCAATTTAAATAACATTTTTGTCTAATTGTAATTATAAGGCGTTGATGAGTTTCTTTTCAACCTGGAGCAGTTGGACATTTACTTCAGGTAAACACTTGCCACCAGATGTTAAATCTATTGGACCAATGCGTCATCATTATAAAGATCTGTCCTATAACTCCTAGCAGAAGCGCTCGGGCCCAGAAATGGTCGTAATCATAACCTAACCCTCTAATATTTAAGATTACATAAATATAATTTTTTTTTTGCAAAAAATATATAAATCTAACAGAATTGCCAAAAAGGATTAGACAATCAGAGTTTGTTAAAAGTTAAAAGTTCCTCTGAATCAGTTTATTATCAACGTTGTGGTTTAAAGCGACCTTTCCTTGGTTATAAACACAACCTGTGGCGATAGCTTTTTAAAACGCAACATGGTAAGTTTGATTATGGCCCAAAGTCGAAGGCCGCATGATCTATCATAAAAACATTAAGTTTTACGAGTCTTTGCAACAAACTCTGCTTTTTTAATCACTATATCTCTTCAACCTAATGTGGTAGATAGTAGATATTTTAAACTATAAATACTGTTATACATCAAACAAATTTGAAATATTAAAGATTTACACCGCCAGGTTGCACAGAAATAGGGATTAGAACATGAAAGTTCGTTTTTTTTAGTATTTGTCTTGATGTTGTATACGGAGTTCTTCCTACAGATATTCTAAGGTATAATCTTCTATCGGTCGGCGATGTCATCAATACAATGAAGACGAAGCTTTTTATTTAAGTTCTAATTGTTTCCAGGTATAAGCTTACAAGTTTAGAAAAGCTTTTTTTAATTTGTAGCTTCTCTTTGTATCCATGTTTAAAAGCTTGATATAAATCAAAATTGAAATATAAAAATCGTCTTTATTGTATTTATATATGCGACGAGGACTGTATTCAAGTTAATTTTAATTTATTATTTTATTACAAAACGTAAAATTATTATTTTTAAAAGCCTCTATATATAAAGTTTTAATATCTTTTTGTCCGTTTGTTTGTTTGATCATAACTCAGGAACCCATAGACCGATTTGCCTCAAATTTTTGTTGGGAAACTCGAAAGAGCCACGGGAATGTACTTAGCTAGGTTTTGAGATTGTAAGTTGAGTGCAGATTGACTTTAATAGCGAAAATTTAGTTTCCCGGTAAAATCGTTCAAGTGTGGGTAAACGGCGGGAGTAACCTTTAATAAGATACAATAGTAGAATTTTTATCGAACCAAATCTAACTCGCTAACTTTTATTTATAACTGCCAAAAATGAGTTCTATATTTATTTGATAATTACAGTTTAATTAGTTATTGTAAATGTATTTATCTATATATACTGATACAATTCTGGAGCCTCTATCTTCATCCATAAAAAGGATATCCTCCATAGCCTCCGTATCCTCCATAGCCTCCGTATCCTCCATATCCACCGTATCCACCATATCCACCGTATCCACCATAGTCTCCGAATAATAACTTACTGAGAAGCCCAAAACTTGCTTTACGCTTCATACGTCCTCCATCTTGTTCTTTGCCTTGAATTAGTCCTCCCATACCGTCCTCTCGACCTTGTTCATTGACCTCTAAGCGTCCTCCCTTCTGTCCTTCAATATGAACATCATCTACGACATATCTTGACGTACAGACTCCAATAAGCACGGTCAGAACAACGAATATTAAATTCATGTTTTCTCGGTTTGAATGTGTTTCAAGGAATGGGGTTGAATGTGTTTGAAGGAATGGGGTTAAATGTGTGATGTCAGAAATAACATTCACAATCTTATACGTCGTTAAAAAATTATGACGCGTAGATTTTACGTGATACCACTTTGCATTTTTAATCATTAAAATTAAATATTTTAATTATTTTTTGATTTTTTTTAAAGATCTACCCCTCTTTATGTCGGAGCTACGGCCGGGCTTAGACTTTTACAGATTTCAAATCCGGAGGTAAATCTGAAAGGAAAAAAGTTTAAATGAGAAGTATTTATCAAAAAAAATTATAAATTGATGTAACATTTTGCCATGTTACATTTTTACCCCAAGTAAGCATTAGTATGTAGGTTAATCTTATTTTTTACCTTTTCCATAATTCATGCCTCTCTATTTATCCCTAAAATTCTTACTTGTTCTAAAGGCAGACTGCTTTTTTGGAAAGCCCATACCAAAAGGAAGAGTAATTCTGAAAGAAGTTATGCAAATTTGTTCCCCAAAACTTCCCATAAAGTAAATTTATTATTAAACATATATATCTGTAATACGGCATCTACTTTATCCTAAATATGTTTTATTATTATTATTATTAATATTAAAGTTTCTAGAGCCGAGTTCTTCAAAATTTTGCAAACTTGTTTTTGCAAATTAAAATTACATGGTCGATGGCTTTAAAAAATATATTTAGGGAGCCGAGTCTATAATGATGTACATCAGAGACTTTTTTTCAAGGACAGAATTCATTTTCAAGGTACAGTTTTGTAGCAATACAATGAAGACGACTTTTCTATTTAAGTTTGGAGCGTTTTTCAAATTACAAGTTTACAAGTTAACAAAGAAAATCTTATAAATGACAGTTAAGCTTTGCTACCATTTATATACGTATCCATGTTAATTGACAGCTTGGTAAAAAATAAAATTAAGATAGAAAGTCGTCTTCATTGTATGGATATATACGACGCTGACTGTATTTGTTAGTTATTAAATCAAAAAATCAAAAAATCTTGAAAATTATATTTTCGATTGTCTCCCTCTAAATAAAATTACAGCCTGTCAGGTGAACAGGGTTATGTCATATTCACAAAGATACCCTTTACACCTTTATCTGATCAAAATGTGTATTATTTAAGTGTTTAATTCTAACAATTAACTCTATTGTTTCTGTCGCTTTCATAGAGAAACCACACTTGAACATTTTAAAATTTCAAATACTTTAATATAATATTTTATTATTATTTATAGTTTTGAATGTGTTTAGGATGAACATTGTTGGATTCTAACCGGTAAGGAAGAGGGGGTTTACTCACTTATATCAACAAATATTTTAGGTAATCAAACATTTATCATCATTTTAAAATCATAAATTAGAACTAAATGTATTCAGGGTTTCAGAAAGATTATGTTGTTAGGATTTTTTTCTTCACTTATCTAATAGATTTGCATTCAATACTTTTCCCCCCATTTATGAAATTACTAAAAGTTTTACAATATCATTTAATTAAAGAGACGTTAAACATTTTTTAAGTGACCTTCCGTGCAAAGATGTCAATGCCCGATTCACAACGGTACCCTTAAAAGTTAATAATTTTTAATTGTGCGGTTTCTCCACAAAAGCGACTTTTACATTCGGCAATCCTACTGCAGGAAAACATACAATTAAACCAGGGAGTAAGGAATAGAAGGGAGATATAACTGACTCGGTTCGCCCTACCAAATGATTATACATGCTTTGCAGACGGGTACTCCATTTGAATAAGAAGTATTTGTCTGATGTACATTTACTGCGTATACAATAACCTATTCAGAATATTTCATATTCAAATGGAGTACCCGCCTGCAAAGCATGTATAATCATATGGTAGGGCGAACCGCGTCAGTTGTATCTCCCTTCTATTCCTTACTCCCTTAATTAAACACTGTTAAACCTAGACAGGTAAAGGTTTTAAAGGTTGCCGTGGTGAATCGGGCATTGTCATCTATGCAGTGAGGTAGACTTGAAATAGCGCATGTTCTGTTGATCCCTTTAATATGAAAAATTATCATGGAATTAAATCATACTTGCCCTCACCCACGATCGTTCTGTCTGAGTCGGAATTGATCTTAATTTTTAATATACAGAGGTTGGCGATTATAGCAATACAATGAAGATGATGTTTAGTTAATATTGATCCTTTGATCCCTAACAAGCAATTTTCAGATTATTCATTTACAAGTAAACAAAGAGAAGCTGTTAATTGACAACTTCTCTTTGTTTAAATGTTTAAGTGTTTCTGCTCTTTAAAAGCTTGGTACAAATAAAAACTGAAAAAGAAAGTAGTCATCAGTGTATTGATATATACGGTGACGACTGTATGTTTAGAGGGAGGATCTGGTTTGTCTGTTGGTTCACTGGATATGGGAGGAGGATCAACACAAGTTGCTTTTAAATGTTTCCCTGGTAAATTTATTATTTAATTATTTTTAACATGTTACGAAAAAATCACAATTAAAACAGGTTTATCCACAAAGGATGAAACTGTAAAGATGACTTGAAACTCTTCAAATTTGACGATCCCAAGTTTAAATTGAGTTTTCTACCTTAAATGTCGTCTTTAAATGAATTATTTAACATTATGAACAGTCGTCACTGAAGTATTATCCTTTATTGGTAACCCTGTATCTTTGCAAGCTAATTTTGTACAATTTTCATACAGGTTGTACCAATAAACATGGGAATTAAGAGACGATTTTGATTTGGTCTTTGTAAATGATTTTGAGATATAGTATGGTGATGCCTATAATTGGGAAATTACAGGGTGTCCCACATAAAATTAGACCGCTTCAATGGGTCTAAACTAAGATTTGGGGGACAAATCAGAAAATTAAAGTCTAATAGAACATTTTTTTGTAGAAATTGCTAGATTTTTTCGTGTATTATGTGCGTGTTTTGGCGTTAAAGATTGGAGATAATCTATAATATGATATGGGACGCTTTGTATAATTCGTTTGCTAGAGTTCAGAAATTTAACAATTACAGAAATTCTTTTATACAAATACATGACAGTTGTTTCTCTTCACTGTTTATCTTGCAGAAATGTTACAGAACATCATACAACGGTTTTCAGAATAAAAAAACAGTCTATACCGTTTACATAAAATATACTCTAGCAGGCGTAACATTATTTTGACCGTTGAAATTAGGTAGAATAACGCTTATTCTTTACAAAGACAATTTTGAATTCGTCTCTGAATTTCCATGTTTATTGGGACCCCCAGTATTTCAATCTTTTATCAAAGAAAAAAGGCTAAAAAAATTAGACTACAAGTGTTCATGCGTTTTTATCTACAGGGTGTCCCATTCAGTAACGATTTCGATATCGTCTTTGTAAATGATTTTTTGATTTAGTATGGTGATGCCTAATAATAGGAAAACTATATATAATACGTTTGCTAGAGTTCAGAATTTGTCTGTTATGTTTTTACTGAATACTGTCTCGTACTTACTAATATCAGAAATTCGTGTTTATAAACGCGGTACAGTTGTTTATCTTCACTGTTTATCTTGCAGAAATGTTACAAAACATCAAACACCGTTTTCCATGTTTATTGGGACAACCTGTATTGGAACTTTTGAGTGGACATTGTTAATCTTGGACGCTTGATCTCGATATAAAATGCGGGCTCTTTTTTAATTTGAGGGTCAATGCTTGATCCCTCATTTCGCTGCAGGATTTGACTGTCACGGGATATTGAAGAGGAATAACAATTAATCCGTCTGCATGTAATGATGTAGGATAGAGATCAATTTTGATTCTGAGATTCACAATACAAAAGTTTTGACTTCAATATGTTTTAAAATGACCAAAGTGAACAACTTCCAATTCCCATTATTTTCTTTTAACTTGGGAAAATACAGTGGTCAGCGTTTATAACAATACAATGAAGACGACTTTTTTATCCATAATAATTTGATCCCTGACAAGCGTTTTTTAAATTTCAAGGTTACTTGTAAACAAAAAGAAGCTCTTAATTGACATATTCTCTTTGTTTACATGTTTATGTGTCTCTACTGTTTGAAAGCTTGGTAGAAATCAAAATTGAAATAGAAAGTCGTCTCCGTTGTATTAATATAAACGACGACGACTGTAGTGAGAAAAAACACAGTTTTAATTAATCAATTAATTTTAGAAATAATTATTAATTTTAGGGATTATATTATTGATTTGAAGTATAATTATTAACTTTAGAAATATTTGATTGTTTTGAAGTTGATATTTTTGGTGAAAAACAAGCTATTTTTTCTCAGAGGTAGAAATTAGTCATAATTAACTTTTAAAAATTATATTATTTTATAAATGCGTTTATAAATTGAATTCCCACATAGGATGAGAGTTTAAAAAGGCGACTGAACATTAATTTTATCATCTATAAATTTTGTAACCTTTGTTGCTTACTTTGTCAAATCATTACCCTCAAATTGTTACATTTTAAGAGTTGTAGGCCGCCGTTAAAGTTTAATGCTTTGTGGAAAACCATAAACACGTTTTTTTATTTCTTAATTTAGTAATCTCTGTTTTGGGAGGGATGAAGCCGTTAAACGGTTTACGATTCTTCTCATTTACCAGGCATTCATTCAATACGGGCACATACAAGGTATTCATTCAATATGGACACATACAAGGCATTCATTCAATACGGGCACATACAAGGTATTCATTCAATATGGACACATACAAGGTATTCATTCAATACGGGCACATACAAGGTATTCATTCAATATGGACACATACAAGGTATTCATTCAATATTGACACATACAAGGTATTCATTCAATATGGACACATACAAGGGTTTTCCAATGAAAATCTGGGGGTCTCCAAAGAAAACATGTCGGTTTCAAAGAAAATCTATGGTCTCCAATATTAAATTATTTGGGTCTCCAATAAAAATCTGGGGGTCTGCAACAAAAATTCGGGGTCCTGATGAAAAGCTGGGGTCTCCAATGATAATTTGGGGAGGGGGTCGTCAATGAAAAGTTGGGGCTCTCCAACGAAATGGTCGTAATGGCCGACCATTACCACTAATGCTAGGTTTCTACAAGGCAGAAACCTAGCATTAGCCCTAATGCTAGGTTTCTATAAGGCAGAAAGCGAACATTAGCCCTAATGCTCGGTTTCTATAAGGCAGAAACCGAGCATTACCCCTAATGCTAGGTTTCTATAAGGCAGAAACCGAGCATTAGCCCTAATACACGGTTTCTATAAGGCAGAAACCGCCTATTAGCCCTAATGCTCGGTTTCTATAAGGCAGAAACCGCCCATTCGCCCTAATACTCGGTTTCTATAAGGCAGAAACCACCTATTCGCCCTAATGCTCGGTTTCTATAAGGCAGAAACCGCCTATTAGCCCTAATGCTCGGTTTCTATAGAAACCGCCCATTCGCCCTAATACTCGGTTTCTATAAGGCAGAAACCACCTATTCGCCCTAATGCTCGGTTTCTATAAGGCAGAAACCGCCCATTAACATGTTTCAGAACCCGAACTGTATAATAAGCATTTTAGCTAGATTTTTGAAAATTAAATTTTTATCTTTTGAATCTGGGGATTTTAGGTAACTGCAAAGGATGTAAAACAGGGTTTATATTTTTTGTAAAATCATTAATATTAATAAGTCATAAATATGTAAATATTTTATTTTAGAGATATTACTGAACCCCTGTCTGAATTCTAAACTCAAATGGTTTTCCGAATTTCCGACTAGAAAATCTGATATTTTTGATTCACCCTGTACAATTTTAAATCCAGGTACGAAAAAGAATAAGTAAAATAAGTTATAATTTTGTTATATTTTAACTTTTTTTTTGAAAATCTAGAATTATCAGATTTTGTTTCTACCCTTGAAACTCTACCAGATGATTTTGAATTTCTTCATCATTCAAATTTTTCAAATTTAGGTAAAACAAAAATATTATGAAAGAATTTACAAAAATATATATTTTAATAAATCTATTTATTTAGAGGTCTGCGAGGACGTTATTAATGATTTTATTGACCTGGAAACATGTTCTAACATTTTTGCTTCAAATTGTTTTCAGGAAATTGAAATTATTGAAATTTGCCAGAAATTTTCTAAAATTTCTGTGTAACCAGAGATTTTACATAGAATTTGCGGTTTTACATTTCTTTTATTGTTTGGCGCATTTCTTATAAAACGAAGTATTTTCCATTATTTATAACTGAAGAACTTCCGAACACACCGAAAGTAAAACTTTTAATTCAACTAAAAAGTCTAATAGATAAAAATTCATGTGTTTCCAAAAATATCACAACGCGGGATGCTATTTTATTATCTCTGATACATACAGTTCACCCAAAAGTGCTTAAAATTTTAACGTTCTAAAAAGGTAAAAAATATCGGAAAATTTACTTTTTCTAACAAACCTCACATTTTAAGTGTTGCCTAGTAATGAGATATTATTAAAACCATCTTAAAGAGAGTGACCGGCAATGTATGGTAGTAAAATTGAGAATGCAGTATTGTGGAGAAATGTTTTAGGATTCATTTGAAACATATAAAACGTTTTAATGATGTATAATTACTGAGTTTAAGCGCAAAGTCGACTTTCAAAATCATCCATTTGGGTGGTTACGTTTTGAGAATCGTTTTTTTTAGATATAAGATATAACTTTCATGGGTCGCGATCGAGAGCTAGAATGATTAGCTTTCAGCCTATTCCCCCTTTCATTTTTTCCTTTACAGTCCCTTTAAGTTATTTATTCAGTTATTAGGTTCTGTAATGTCTTATTGTTCGAAAACATTTTCTGTAGATTTTCTGGAATTTTTATGGTAAAGACTTTGTATTTGTAATTTGTAGAAATCTGCGAACAAACTCGTAAATTATAAGAAGTTCAATTTAAGGATGAAAAAGAAATAATTGATTCTAACATTGATTTATTGACAAATTTTTATCGAGAAATATGTTGCTAATCATCTAGTTAGTTTATTGCAGAATTTTTGATACATTTTTCGTCGTCGTTATTTAATAATTTAAAAAATCGATTCTCAAAACGTAACCACCAAAATGGATGATTTTGAATGTCGACTTTGCGCTCAAGCTCAGTAATTATACATCATTAAAATGTTTTATTTGTCTCAAATAAATCCTAAAAAATGTCTCCACAATAGAACATTCTCAGTTCAACTATCATACATTGCCGGTCACTCCCTTTAATCTTTGAATGCTAAATAAACATTCTACATAAAACGCGACGCTAAAGAAGATTTTGGAAATTTCTTTTGGTACAAAAAATATTTAATCCTATCCTTAAAGAGACTGTTAGCTTAATTTCAAGTAACCCTGCATACAAAGATTGTAATTCCCGATGTACAACGATGCCATTGAAAGCTTTGCCTGATCAAGTTTTAATTAGTTATCAATGTGTATGTTTCCCTAAATTGTTTATTTTCATTTGCGGTTTCTATGAGAAAGTGACTTGCGCATTTCTTGCTTTTACAACCCCGCGGAAATAAACACAAGTAAGAAAAACGACGGCATCTTCAACAGTATTGATCAGATAAATATTTTAAAGCCCGGAGGGTCACTTGAAATTCCGTTTATAGTCCCTTAAATTGAAATGAAATAATTCAAACAAATGGATAATCCAAAAATAATAAATTTATTGATAAACTAGTTTTCTGCTGCTCTCCCTGCTTCAAGGTTCTACGCTATGTCAACCTATTATTGGGATTTTGCGGTCATCTTGAATATGCACACTCAATCTATAGGTATTATAACTAGTTGGATTGACCGGCGTTGCTGAGGTTTAAGTTAGTTACCCACCATTTACCCTCGCTTGGTATTAAATCATGATATTAGTACACAGCCGGCTATGCACGTGGAAATAAAAATATATCCATGCATTTGTGACCTAAAAAAATTCAGCCAATTTGGTCCAGCCGTTTGGCCATGCTATAGCGAACATGTATATAAATATGTGAGCGAAGAGTATTATTATTTAGATAGATCATACATCGTTTAAAATCTCTTTGAATCATTTTGAGAAAAATATTGCATATATATATCAACCAAACTTTTAAAATATGTCATGTTGAGGAAAAAGAACTTCTTTAATCAAATCTTAAAATGCTGACCATAATTTAGTTTTAAAAGAGAGTTGTAAAACCACTGAAAACCTTGCGGGATTCAACAACTTCATACTTTTTTTTTTAATTTCTTGAAAGTGGGAAAATTGTCGGATTCAAGAAAAGCTGTTGCACTCTCAAAATTTTTTTTTTATAAATTTTGGTGATTTTTTCTCAGACTAAAGAACATTAATATATTTAGGTTTAGAGGAAGCTAGATTAAGGATTGTTGATGCATGTAATCAGATTTCTGATGAAAACACAGATTTAAACTGTTTTGATCTTCTATATATATTCAATATTTTAACAAGGTAATTCTTCTATAGAATATTAGGGGAAAAAGTCCACCTTTAAAGGGACTGTACGGCTAATTTTAAGTGACCCTCCATGCAAAGATGGAAATGCCCGATTTACAACAATACCCTAGAAACCTTTATCTGATTAAAAATGTGGACGATTGAATTAATGATTAAAATGATTAAAAATTTGTTCGTACTAATAATCTCTAATCTTTTCTGCAGTAGAAATACCCAAGTCAATTTTGTTGAGAAACCACAAATTAAATAATCAGTTTTCAAAATTATAAGCATTGATATTTAACCAAAACTTGAAACGGCAAAGCTTTCAAGGGTACCGTTGTGAATTGGACATTGTCATCTTTAAAGTTAGAGTCACTTAAAATTACGCTTGCAGTCCCAATATTGATACTTCTTGCTGCTGTATTATCTCTGATTGGCAGATCTACTCGAAAATATAAAAAATGAAAATTAAAAATCTGAACTTGATCAGTTAATCAATTTTGCATTTCAGATTTCAATCTTTTGTTTATTGTTTATAAAAATGCTGCGAAGGCATAACGTATACACGGTACAATCTATACTTGCAAATAAAACTGATTCTAGGTTTATTTTGTTGAATAGGGGAAATATTAAATAATAGATTTGCAGGGGGAAATATGTAGATGAATGTACTAAAGGGTTAATTTTGATTAATTTTAGAGGATATGGATTTAAAAAAGAAACTTTTTCTTCCATAGACTTCGTTATGGACATAAGGTAATTGTAAGCATATTTTGGATTTAATAATTTTTGCAGTATGATTATGGTTGGAAATCTTCTTTCCCCTGCTAAGTAGATTCATAATAATAAATTCTCATTTCCTGAATCTGAAAACTTTAGAATGAGATATCCTTAATCCCGATTACTTAATCTGAGTATCCAATGGACACACTTTTGATTTTCTTCTTAAACCGTTCTTTCTTGGACATAGGAGAGAAAAATTCAAAACCGGTTTTTTTTAATTTGAGAGTTCCTCCCGTTTCTGTATATTTATCTTAAATGGCGCGCAAAATTTAAAATTTATCGGCTTCATATACGCGACTCTGATTGGTTGAATTTTTTACACTTTTCAGGATACAAGTACAAGATTAAGTTAGTGTCATAATAGGAAAAAGAGAGGATTAAGCATTAATCTCGATATCCACCATTCTAAAGTATTCAGAGCTAGAAACTTTAGAATGGTGGATATCGGGATTAAGGCTTGATCCACTCTTTTTCTTAATCTCCAGATTAAATATTGCTTGTTCTCCTCATGAATTTAATATCCAGATTAATTAACAGATCGGGATTAAGGATATCACATTCTAAAGTTTTCAGCTCAGCTCAGATTACATTCCTGGTTTTATCTAATTATCTTCATGAAAATAAACTATCAAAATCTTTGAGCAAAAAGAGAAAATTCTGCAAACTTATCTTAAAACTTTCAAATGGAATGCTAAACCATTACAAATCTTTGGGGATTCAATGAAAACTTTTAATTAATTATTTCAACTTTGTAAAAGTTTATTAATTCTGGATTCCATGAGATTTGTTGCATACCAAAAAACAGGATTTGCTTTTACAAATGAAAGGCTTTTGGGGAGATATTTTTGATAAGGTTCAAGGTAATCTTCTTTATACAAACATTATTATTACACCATTTTTATGTAGAGTTCAAAGGGACTGTGAAGGAAAAATGAAAGAGGATATAGTCTGAAGCCTGAGTATCTCAGGAGTTGAACGATACCTATAAGACATCTATCTGATGTTCCTGTCTCGAGAAATTGATATAAAACTGTGTCAAAATTATACCAAAACCTATATATGTAAGATATACGTCCGTATCACGTGACCAGAACTCCCTCCAATGGCAGTGCAGTATTTTGGTCACGTGATACATGTGACAATAATACTGCACTACCATTGGTTGGAGTTCTGGTGACATGATCCAGACGTATAAATAATATTATCAATTATATCTTTTAAAAATTAAAAATTATTAAATTCAAATAATGATAGGAGCAAAACTAAGTTTCTCAGGCTCCTCTGGGATATCGTTGTTTTCAGATTGGTTGCGTATTTGTTGAATATCATCTGTTTAATACTACAACTCTTATACAAAATATTAATTATTTACGGTTTGGTATAATTTTGACACAGTTTTATATCAATTTTTCGAGACAGGAACATCAGTTAGAACTCTTATATGTCTCAATCAACTCCTGAGATTCTCAGGTTTCATCCTTTACCTTTCATTTTTCCTTTACAGTGTCTTTAAGGTGGTTTAATGAAAGGGAAATTGTCAATCATTTTTAATCGTGGTTTCTCTAGAAAAGTTAGTTGCGGATTTAAACAGCAAAGTCTCAATCAGAAAACTCTGAAATTGGAATACGACTTTTAGATTCAAGTTATGACTTTAAAACTCCAATGCGCATGGGACACAGTAATTGTTTAGTGTAAACAGACCCATTTATTTTAACTTGCTGATTTAATAAGTGTCTAGTAAAACAGTTTGATAAGTAACAACATCAAATACACTAAAGTATTTCTAAAAATTAAGTATTTCTAAAAACTCGTCTTCCCATTTCAGAGTTTTCTGATTATCACAATTGACAGAATATAACACTTTTTGAAACGATATATAGGAGTCATTAAGAAACTTGAAAACCAAATAAAAAAAAATAAAAATAAATTAAATGAAATTTTATGGAAAATAGTGAAAAAATATATAATTTTCATTTTCAAGGCTATTTTAATTCAGGGGGTTTGAGGTTTCATGGGCTCTTGGATTTGCTGCTTCTGTTGTCTGATATTTCTTTAATCATTAATGTATTATTTTCTGTGGTTTTAATAACAATCTTTAGGATAAATATTGAATGTTTTAAAATGTTTAATTTTAGAATTTGAAGAAGACGGTTTGGTATAATTTTGACACGGTTTTATATCAATTTTTCGAGACAGGAACATCAGTTAGAACTCTTATATGTTTGTGTGTAGGGAGGGGGGTCGTTAGTACCTTTTTTTGTGTGCAGACGGTAGGCCCCCCAATTCTAAAAAAATCTAAAAATAGAAATAAGAGGAAAAGAAAAGGAAAGGATAAGGAAAGTTACATATTTATTGTTCACACTATATTTAATATAAATTAGTGGTGGATTGTTAGTATTTTTCGACGATGAACTATAACTCTATAAATTTTAGAAATCTATAACTTTTAGAAATAAATGTTATAGATTTATTTGTAATGTTAAAAAAAGTAAAAAAGCTTTATGGAGTGTGAAAGAGATATAGGTTCTATGAAAAACGGATATTTTTAGGGAGGGAGGGGGGTTCATTAGTACCTTTTTTGTATGTAGGGAGGGGGGTTCATTAGTACCTTTTTTGTATGTAGGGAGGGGGGTTCATTAGTACCTTTTTTGTATGTAGGGAGGGGGGGGTCATTAGTACATTTTTTGTGTGTAGGGATTTCTTAAAATGAAATTAAATTCAAATTTCAAGAAAATCCCAAAAAATACCACTAAAAAGTTTATTTGTGCAATGCAAGGAATATTTCTTGGTGTTTGTTTGTCTTTTATAGACAATGACAGTATATACAGCGGGGGGGGGGGAAGGGTTTTTATTATTTTTGTATAATAATCTTTCTGTTAAATATATTAGAAATTCTGGACACAACAAAACTTTTATTTATTTTATTTTAGGTTGCTTCTTTATTAGTTTATACTAAAAAAGTTTGTTATTTTTGAAACAGAATATGGAAAAAGTTGAAAGATTTTCAATCAAAAGTTAGGATGTAAAATAGAAGAAAGGAAAAATATTTAACTTTGAAATCTTCAGGTTCAGCATCAAGTTTCAAATAGATAGACATAGATAGATAGATGATGGATAGGCAGATAGATAGATAGAGTAATGGATACACAGACAAATAGAAAGAGTGATGGGTAGATAGATAGATAAATTGATAGATGAATAGATAGACAGAATGATAGATGAATAAATAGATATATTGATAGATGAATGAGTCCCTTTGTGGGGGGGGGGGGGGGGCTATGCGGCCATGAGCCCAGCAATATCCTGTTCGAGCCCAGGAAGTTAGCGGAACCCTGCCCTGGCAACTTATTATTTATCATTCAAACCGTCAGTCATAAAAAAATGTGTAGAAATTATATAACTATGATATGTATGATTTATAATTAGGGTTTCCTCAAAATGACCAAATTTTTGCGCATGAAGGGGAATAACTTTTGCGCAAAACCGGAAGTTTTGAGAAAAACGTAATTTTTTTTTTCAAACATGATATTTTTAAGCAAATTAACCAAAATTTATAGTTCAGCACAGAATCAAACAATTGAAGGTTTATTAAAAAATTTACATTAAACTAAAATTATGATATTGCTTCACTAAATTAGTTACTTTGTGTTACACAAACTTTAAGTTGAGGGAAAAAAATTAATGAAATAGAAATTAGAAAATTGAAACTTGAAAATTGATGCATAGTTTTTTTTAAATGTCTGAATCTTTGTGTGGTGCATGGTAATATTTCAAAAGTTGACTACTTAATTCTAGTAGAATGCGTATGATTGAAATATTAAAGTATATGCCTACTGAGATGTAGACAGCCCTGAGTCATCAAATTTCTATACAGCCTCAACTTTGAAGTGTCTCAAAGCATTGGCCTTTGGCTCACACTCACTAATCCTTTTTTCTAGAATTAGATATTTTAAAAATTCTTAGCGTCTGTTTCTAGCTTAAGCTCTAAAGAAGTAGTAGTGTGCCATTATGTATCAGGTTGCAAAGTAAAGTTTTAGGTAATTAATCAGTTCCCTTTTAAGCATTGCAATTATGTATCAAAATTTGCAATCACATAGATAAATAATTTATTTAGGTTTCACCTTTATTCAACTTTTTAATGAGAATTTTTTCTGCAAAATTGCGCAAAACAGAATAAAACAAAAGCGGAATAGCGCAATTTTGCCTGAAATGAAGTTTGCGAATGATTGCGCAAAGTGCTTTTTTTCTCGCGCAAACATGTAACAAAGTGAAAGCAAAAATTTGCGCTTTCTTTCACAAAAATTGCGCAAAATTTTGGCAAATGGAAACCTTAGTTATAATTCATAAACATCTAAATACTTTCTACACATTTTTGAAGAATGGCGTATGGTTTGAATGATAAATAATAAGTTGCAATACACATACATATGCTTGAGATTTTACATATCACCTATTCATCACTGCGAACATTCCTTTAAAGTATTTGTTCAATTTAGGAGGACAAAAGTCAATTATCAATAAAAGTTTTTTTTGAACAGTCTTTTGCTGGACTCGATCAATTTATTTTTTAGAAAGAAAAATAACTTTTGCAAGTTGTCTTTCTTAATGGGAATATTTTTAGAAAACGAGAATACTGTCAAATTTTCTTCTGCAATTTCTATTGTAGGGTCTTCTAAAACACCCGCTTTTTATATAACGTGAGTATTGCGGGTGGTTGTATTCATGCTAGTATAAAAATTACCATAAATTTTTAAGGTTTGAATTATCGGTATGTGAATATGTAATAATAATTTTATACGTAATCTAGAAATCATAATCCCCTGCGGCACTTTCAGAATCAAATTGATAACATGCATAAATGAAAAACACTGGTAAACGCTATACATAAAAGTTCTGTCTTGTTAAGTACGTATTTGTAAAATGAACATCTTGATACTTAACTTTTTCACTATCCATCATAACTGGCATTGAAAATACGCCCTTTTTACTGTATACTTCATTTTTTACACAAAAAAGTTTAACCTTTATATCCAGAGGTCTTTACAAAAAGTCTCATCAATTTTTAAAACAGGGTCTACTTTGAAGTGTCGCAAGGCCTTTGGGCTTTGATTTTACCGCTCTTACTCACAAATGATTTTCTGTAGCCCTTTACATGTATATTTTAGCAATATCAAGCACTTGTTGTTAGCTTTGGTTTTTAAGAAGGAATTAAATCTTATAGATTTTTTCTTGTGAGCTTGAGTCACAATGCTAGACAACCAAACTCTAACAAAGGCTCCGCCTCTTGCTTTTCAACCAACCAAATGCCTGCATTTCAAGTTCAACCTTTTCTGTAACCAATGAAATCTTGTATGTCAATGTTAAATGTAACCTATGTATATTTTTGATATATGTACCTCTGCGCAGGCTACACTCTTTGTAATCCATTTGACTATACAAGCAATGTATTTTGTATGTAATTTTACTCAGTAAACCCCCCCCCCCCTCTTCTTTAATCAATTTCTTCTTATCCTTTCTGCCTTTCTGTACGTCGTATCCGCTAGGCTTAGCTTGTAGCAATGTCCGAGTGGAAGATAGGAGGAACTGAAATAAAATAATACGTTCTAAAGTTTCTGGGAGGGATGTAAACAAAGTGCTTCCCAGAAACTGCAGTACATATTATTATTCCTTGGTTCGAGGGGTCGAAAACTCTGATAGGAATTTCTTACAGTGAATGATTGATTGATATCCTAAAGTTTTGCTAATGGATGATTCCAAAGTAAAGTTATCAAAGTTAGACAATTATTCAAATATTTTGAAACTACATCAATTTCTTCTTGAACAAAAATACTTTTCAAAACAATTCGGTTCTGAAATTTCATGAAAGGGATTATAAAGGCGTAATTTTTCAAAAAATCTTCTCTATTTTATAGAAGGGCATGTCTGATTCACATCGGTACCCTTTAAATCTAAAACTGATTATAAACTGGAAAGCTTAAAAAGTGTATAGATTTTTACGATTTTTAAAATTTCCTCCACTGCTTGTAAGGCAGAAGTGCGCAAGTCATCTATTTCGGAAATGACAAGTGAAAATAATCAATAAACAGCAGATGATGAATATGGCTTATTGACCAGGCAATGCTTTTAATGTTGCCATTGTGAATAAAAAGATGATTAATGTATAGACTTGCTGGTAGTAATTTAAAAACAAAAATCAGATCAGGTTGAAAAATAACTACTTGAATCTTATTTAAGAAAAGTGCGTTTAACATCTATTGATGGGGGGGGGGGGTAACCTTTTCAGACTTTTTATACATTCCAGAGAGAGGGGTGGGGCCCTGAAAACACATTTTAACCTCTCGGGGGGTGGGGGAGGCTTACCCCATAGGTCCTCTCTATTATTCATATTTACAGGGTCACCCATGTAGAACTGGACTTTGGAATGGACTTGATAAATTATTGCATTATACTTTAAACTTTCTGCTTTCTGTGTCAAATTATTTAGTACAACTTTTAAAAACCATTTTCTAGACCCAAAATCAAATTTAACTTTCAGATCTTTAGAAATAAAATTTGAAAAATCGTCATTAAAGTTTTATTCTTTGTGAGCAACCCTGCATTTATATTTAGGGCTGGTTAACGGAACGGAGCTTTACGAAAATAAAGAAACGGCAAATACCGTTGATTTTTAAACCGTTCACGAAACGGCCATTAGCCGCTTCAAAAAAAAATTAAAAACGAAAATGAAACGAAATTTTTTTAAACAGTGAATTTCGTATTTTTTTGCTTAAAATTGAGTTAAACTTTTAAAAAAAATTTTACTTGTTGGTAGGGTTTAAATTTTTTCACATTTTTTTCGGTGCTTTGCGCCATTAACGCCGTCTATACTGTAATAACGCCAATAATTCTGTAATAACTGTTAAAAACTTTCCAAAATGAAGTTTCGTTCTTGTACCCTCGAAAACCTGAGATTTTATTTTTTAACGGTTGGAAATAACCGTTAACGAAACGGCTTGAAAAAGTTGAAACCTTTAAAAAATCACTATCCGTAAAAAATTCCGTAAATTCGTCTTTAAAGTTACATATTTTGTGAGTACCCCTGTAGATACAGCCTGTTTCTAAAAGTTGATTAAATGTATTGTTGGTCTTTAAGCAGCTTATTCTATCTAATTTCAGGTTTACAAAAGGAGAATAAATTAGAAAATTTGGATCAAAGAATTTTTAGCTTAAAGAAGATGAAACCCGTAGAGCAAAAAACGTCTATTTTAAATGTTTCAGCATTTTTACAAGAATTTAAACGTAAAGTTCAGGCTTATAAATTTAACAAAATTTTACAATTTTGAAAGGGAATGTATGCGTAATTTCAAGTGACCCTCGATGTAAAGATTACAATGTCCGAATCACCAGCGGCGCCCTTTATCTGATCAATAATGTGGAAGATATTGTTTCAACATTAAATGTTTCATGCTACGTAATCTTCAGGATATAAAATATGTATATATATATTTATATATTTATTATGAGTTCTTCTCCAAAAAAAGAGGTTTTTATTGTATAAACATTAAATGTTTCATGCTACGCAATCTTAAGTTCAGAACATATAATCTCTATATATAAATTTAGCTTGTCTGTTTGTTTGTATCCAATAAACGTGAACATGGATGAACCGATCGTGCCCAAATTTTGTGTGGGACCTCACGTGACCCTAGGGAAGGTTTATGTGTTTAAAAGTTTTTATTTTTGTAAAATATTGAAAATGCGCGAAAAAATAATAATCCGAAAATTTTTGTTCTGTTTTTGTTTTATACTGTACAAAGAGAAGATGCTTACAGATAAAGCCACAATTAAAAGTTGAAATAGAAGATGGGCGCGAAGCGCCTTAAAAGCCTAGTATATATATTTAGATAAATGCATTGCTGGGAGCAACCATAATTTTAGTCTTTATATTGATCTACCAAAAACGTTTAGAAATTAAAAACATTGTCTTTAAAATCATGAAAAGAATGTTAGGGCAGGATTGTACATTTTTCAGATTTTTATGATTTGAATTATCTTTTTATACTTTTTCCCCGAAATTCGTTGATTTTCCTCAATTAAGCGGATAAAACCCCTTAATAAAATTTTGCTCTCCGCGCCAGTGCAAGCTTATATAACGACCAGGGGAAAAAAATAATTTCAAAAGGGGGGGGGGAGGAAAACTGATTTTTGAAAAAATATACACTCCTGTAAAAGGAAGACAGCAATTTTGAGATATACCTCACATTCAAACTAAATGTTCGTAAGTTTGAAATGCTTTCGGTGATTCTTTATAACGAACAAAATGTAAAGACTCTTGAGTCTCATATGGATATTTTACTTCTGTTATTTTAAACTTTATGTAGAAGAATTCTATTAAAATCTGAATTAAATCAGTTCCAAAACTTCCAAAATGAATGAATTAGAGATTTATGTAAGTTTTCAGGTCCTGGACTAAAATTGCATGCAAAAGTTTAAAACAACCAGGGATGTTATTCAACAAAACTTTAAAGTTTAAAACAAAGGAAAAGTTTAATTTAAAAGAACACGAGATCAGACTTAATTCTGCTTCTTGTTTCAAATAAAAATACATTTGTCTCTAGATTTTAACGATATTGCGCCTCGATCACTTGAATCTCCCTCGAAGGGGCTGATCCGTTTACGGCCGTATGTAGTCTGTTTGTGTACTGTACAGTGTACAGCTGATTCGTTTACCGTATATATGTAGTCTGTATGGGTATTGTACAGTGTACAGCTGATCCGTTTACCGTAACTAGTCTGTATTTGTACTGTACAGTGTACAGCTGATCCGTTTACCGTATATAGTCTGTATATGTACTGTACAGTGAACAGCTGATCCGTTTACCGAATATACGTAGTCTGTATGTGTACTGTACAGTGTACAGCTGATCCATTTACCGTATATATGTAGTAGCTGTATGTGTATTGTACAGTGTACAGCTGATTCTTTTACCGTATATAGTCTGTATGTGTACTGTACAGTGTACAGCTGATCCGTTTACTGTATATATGTAGTCTGTATGTGTATTGTACAGTGTACAGCTGATCCGTTTACCGTATATATGTAGTCTTTATGTGTATTGTACAGTGTACAGCTGATCCGTTTACCGTATGTAGTCTTTATGTGTACTGTACAGTGTACAGCTGATCCGTTTACCGTATATATAGTCTGTATGTGTACTGTACAGTGTACAGCTTGCTTCACTGTGAATTTTTCAGGCTACATTTGTTGCAGAAAACGTGCTGGGTCGACTCTACACTGTGTAGTACAGACTGGACAGTACGACTGTCTTAAGATGTTTGAAAGTCGGTCCGGTACTTGAAATGATTCGGAGTTTACAGTGGCCTGCACACTTAGAATATTAAGATTAAGAATGAAGAGAAAACATGAATTCTGGCGATTTCCTTTATTGCCTCTTTACCACACTGCATAAGTCACTTTTGTAGAGAAACCACAATTCAAAATAATCAATTTTCATCCACAATAATTACGACATCTCATTCATTCACGATCAGACAAAGATTTCAATGGTAGAGTTGTTGATCGGACTTAAATTTGATTTTTTTTTGTTTAATCTAAGTCTCTCATTCATCTTTATTTAATTTAAAATATTAATAAAATAAAATCTGTAAAAAACTGTTTTTGGAACTTAACAATAAATTTATCTCAATTAAATATCCCAGGGTTCCAGAAAATTTATAATAAGGTTTCTATATAAAAAGTGTTTAAAAATGTATGCAACAGTTAGGATTCTAGGTTGGATTCTAAGTAGGATTCTAGGTAGGATTCTAGGTTGGATTCTAGGCAGGATTCTAGGTAGGATTCTAGGTAGGATTCTAGGTAGGATTCTAGGTAGGATTCTTGGTAGGATTCTAGGTTGGATTCTAGGTAGGATTCTAGGTAGGATTCTAGGCAGGATTCTAGGTAGGACTCTAGGTAGGATTCTAGGTAGGATTCTAGGTAGAATTCTAGGTTGGATTCTAGGAAAGAAAACGACAATTTTTGCTGATATAAAGGAACTGTTGTTAACTTGAGATTAGCTTTAAACTGATAACTTGTAGACACGGTTTTTTTGTAAAGTTTTGGTTGGAATTATACCGTCCTTCGAAAATCTGTCCTAGGACAGATTTTACATCAGTATATCGTCTTAAATTTACAGGAATTGATTATTTGCCATAAATTCAGATTTTTTAAATTCTTATATCTTTGCAACCTAACATTTGATTTTTGATCAACATAATTATCTATAGTTTAACATATCTAAGGTCTACGACATTGGGTTGAAAACTTGAAAAAATATAGGGATACAAAAATTTGATTTTGTGTCAAACACTTATATTTCTTTATGTGGACAATCCCTGAAGTCTAAAAAGTAACAATTCTAAAATAATGGATCTTTATATTTAAAAAAGAATAATATATAAAACTATGTCTTTATCACTATTTTTCAAATTGTCAAAAGTCTTTTCAATATGTAAATACATTTTAAACCCTGAGGCATTTTAATATTTTGAATAGAGTTCAATCTTTACTAAACTCTGCTGGGTATAGAATATTTCATATCTCCAGCAAATTTTATGCCACTATAAAATGTCGCAAAATTTAAACAATATCCCTGCAAAAGTTGAGATGGGGGAGCGGGGAGCCAATTTATGTAACTTTAAGGAGTCCTCTATATAAAAAGGGGATGTTAGATTCACAATGTACCCAAAAACCTTAATATAATCAAAAACGCAGAAGAAAGCGTTGTTTTATTTAAAAAGTGCTGATAATTTCTTTAAGTTTCTGAAACAAAATTGTCATAATACATTGGCCACAAGGGTTTTATTTGCTATAGTTGATAAAAATGCAACAAGTCTTTACAGAAAAATTATGGCAAGTGGAACTTACAGTTAGTGTTACTGAAAACAAAAGTAATTTTGGCAAGTGTAATTATAGCAAAACTGAGTCGAAAAAAGGCGTCTTCAGTCAAAAGCGTAAACAAAGATTTCATTTTTAAACGTAAATTCACCCCCCCCCCCTGCGCCAAAAAAGATGAGATCATATGTTTATGATTGATGTACTCTACAAAGTTTGAATCCAATATTAACATTAATATTTTATGGAGAGGGTTTCATGAAAAAAACGTCATTAAATTCAGTCGAGTTATAGCTGATATATATACATATGCAAAAAGCCTTATTATATAGATGTACTAGCTGAAAAAAAAAATTTTTTTTAGCCAGTTTCCTGAAAAGAATTTCAGCCAATTCGGCCCTGCCGGCCGTTTGGCCAGCTAATATAAATACACACACAATCACATATATACATATATATATATATATGAGCGAAGAGCTTAGTTATATATATACATTTATATCGATCTTCGACTGTATATTATGATTAATTTTTACATGATCATGTCTCCCAGGAATCATATATATTCATACAAATTATATTATCATGAAAAAGAAGAAATATTATAAATAAGAAGAGATATATTATCCTATTCTATATAAAGCTAAACAAACCTTAACAATTTTTCCGGAATATTGAACTGACCGAACACATATGAAATTTTACGAACAGAATGGGGATTTGTTACTGTTTTTGCCAAGTAAATTTTACTTTTTCAAACCATATAAATGGGATGGGCTGCTCCCCTCTCCTCTTTGAGAATTAAAGGGGAGGTTCCTAGTGTTTTTCTAAATCCTTATTGCTTAAATTAAAATATGCATTAGTTTAACAAGCGTTATTAACCGACTATAAATCTAATTGAATTGGGAAGTGAGTATTCGCCACAAACTCAGATTTTTTATTTTTTTTTCTATATCGTCGCAACCCAACTATTTGAATAGATTAGATTGAAAGCTTAGAATATCAGTGTCTGAATTTAATGAATTTAAGCCGCGTCTCAAATCCCCCCAAAACCGGTTTCAATTGAACGCCGGCTTAAATCTTCAAAAATTTAATACAATTTTACGTGGAACCAACCATATTTGAGCAGCGGCTTAAATTTAAACCGCGGCTCAAATTCTTTAAATTCGGCCTCTGGTTGCAAAAGTATAAGGGTAAAAGAATCCGAGTTTATGGCAAAAACTCAGTTCCTTTGTATTCTATAAATCATCTAGGAAAAGAAATTACCCCTGACTTTATCAATTTTCCTTTGTCATAAAAATCCTTGCTCAGCCAAAGAGGTTTTCATCATGGAACAAAAAGAAAAATGTTCAAAATCGTTTCAAATCGGCAAGAAAAAATGTGATTTAAAAAATTTCCAGGGAAAATTTTGCGGGGGGGTTATTCTACACCACGCAAAGTTTTGAGCCCCCCCGGGCCCCCACCTCCCTGTTTATTTGTGAATATTAGAAATTTGAGAAAGCAACTCTGTGCATGGAGTGTTTAATTCTATGGTGTTCAAAATAGTAAAATATGCATAAACCTTGTACAAGCTTGTACTCTACGTACATGTATAAACCTTGTACAAGCTTGTACACTACGTACATGTATAAAGTGCTGCAGTAACATTGAGATTAAAAAATGTAAAGGAATCCTTTAATATTTATTTTTATAGTGACCCCTCCCTTACATGTGCAATTTACAATAGTTAAACTTAAACCCTTTTCTTTCTTTGAATCTTGCCATTATCTTTCTTTAACACGTATGAGGCGATAATTGAGGCTGAGGGATGGATCGTTTTCACGTAAAGAAAACGATCGTTATTGAAAAAGTTCGTCGTTTCGTTATCGTTTCGTCATAATATCATGCTTATATACGTTTTCCTGCCATCCTACCTACTCTTCCACTCGTCCAGGATCCCCCCCCCCCCGACACTAGCTTTTTTTAGGGAAAATTACGAAAACCTGGCCCACCACCAGAATAATTTCCCTCATGAGGATTCGTATATTTTGTGATTTTTATATTGTCTAAACTATAAATCTTCATGTAATAATATTTGATTTGATTTGAAAGAAAATCGTTTTCAATTTTCAACGATCGTTAACGACCGCTAACGACGACTCTTCGTTTTCACAATTATCTTCCATTTTTTGGTCTTACGCTTTGTCTGTAACATATCTAAATGTCCTTTTTATATAAATAATCAGAATTTTTTATTTGTAAAAATGTGCCTGTTAATAAAATCATAAAGAAAAAAATCTTCAAGATTTTACCCATTATTCTAACCAGTCTAGAAGTCCAGTTCACACTAGATCCATGAAAGACGTGATGGTACGAGTAAATGTTTATGCAGTACGCATAAACCACGGGCAGCCGTATTACATTTAAATTTCCGAGCCGGGTCAACCTTCCCGTTCCCAGTTTGTAACTGTACTGAGCTCTATAGACAGGACTAGCCGGTGCAACAAGGTTGACGCGGTCAGACTTCATGCTTCATATAGTTTGAATTTACTTTCACTAAAGAGGCAGAGGTGAGTGAAACATATATATATATATATATATGTTTAAACCGGTAAATTCGTTTACTGGTTCGGATTATGCAACGATTGGTCCCATTTGGCTATGAATTACAAGAATATATATATTTAGGAAAGCTGCGAGCAAAAGTGTAGTGAATTTGTAGAGAGGTAAATAGTTAGTTTATACACGCAGATTTAACAGTTCGTTCCTTTTCCAAGCAAGCTGTGACTTTCAATCCCAATTTGATCTATTTAACATTTGTTGAACTATGGACAAGTTGAGATAATTCAAAAACATAGAAGAAACCACCAAACAGATGTATCTTACCCAATACTTAGTACAGGACTTTCATCTTGTATTATAAGCATTAAAACCATATTTCCATTCTGACATTTTTCTAAAACTGAGAAAACGTTTTATTCCTTCTGATAAAAAGAAATAATATATTTTCAAGAAAACATTCTGACATATATGTTTCATTTTATTTCGTGGCATTACTTTATGTAAAAATATAAAAAAAAAATTGTTGACCAGGTTTTTTACAAGTTTTAGCGAATAACATGAAGACTAGCATAAATCAGCTAATTAATTTTCGAAAAACATCTTGTAAAAGTTTATTTTCTTGTTTTTTTAACTTTCCTGTTTGAAACTTGATATCATTGAATATTTACAGTTTTGTAAATAGTGTGCAATTTTGTAAATTGAAATATTTCTGGTTTAAATATTCGAATTCCATTTTAGAAATATCCAACAATTGGATTTAAATTCAGCTTAACAAGTTTCTATTTTTCAAAATATTTTTATTCATTGATGAATCGATTAATTTTATATTTATTATTTTATTATTGGACAGTAGACTTACCTTGAAGTGACTTTAACATTCAAAGAGATGCATGTTCGATTTACAGCAGGGAGTACTTTACACTTTAAACAACAAGATTTACGGCAGGAAGTACTTTACACTTTAAACAACAAGATTTACAGCAGGGAGTACTTTACACTTTAAACAACAATATTTATAGCAGGGAGTACTTTACACTATAAACAACAAGATTTACAGCAGGGCGTACTTTACACTTTAAACAACGAGATTTACAACAGGGAGTACTTTACACTTTAAACAACAAGATTTACAGCAGGGAGTACTTTCCACTTTAAACAAAAGATTTACAGCAGGGGATACTTTACACTTTAAACAACAAGATTTAAAGCAGGGGGTACTTTACACTTTAAACAACAAGATTTACAGCAGTGAGTACTTTACACTTTAAACAACAAGATTTACAGCAGGGAGTACTTTACACTTTAAACAACAATATTTATAGCAGGGAGTACTTTACACTATAAACAACAAGATTTACAGCAGGGCGTACTTTACACTTTAAACAACGAGATTTACAGCAGGGAGTACTTTACACTTTACTTACAAGATTTACTAAGGTATTAATTTTTTTCAAAAAAGAGGTTTTTAAGGGGGGGGGCACAATGTTGCCAAGGGGGGGACCAAAAATTGTGCCCCCCCCCTAAACAGAAGCCCTCGTACGCCCCTGTGTACTTATCTTATCATAATGGTTTATACTACCTGCTGAGATAAAAATAATATTGCATGCCCCCATAGCTATATACTTATCTTATTATAATGGTTTATACTACCTGCTGGGATAAAAATAATATTGCATGCCCCCATAGCTATATACTTATCTTACAATGGTTTTTACTACCTGCTGGGATAAAACTTTACACTTTAAACAACGAGATTTACAGCAGGGGTACTTTACACTTTAAACTACGAGATTTACAGAGGGGGTACTTTACAATTTAAACAACAAGATTTACAGCGGGGAGTACTTTACACTTTAAACAACAAGATTTACAACAGGGGGTACTTTACACTTTCAACAACAAGATTTACAGCAGGGAGTACTTTACACTTTAAACAACAAGATTTACAGCAGGGAGTACTTTACAATTTAAACAACGAGATTTACAGCAGGAGGTACTTTACACTTTAAACAACGAGATTTACAGTGGGGGGTGCTTTACACTTTAAACAACGAGATTTACAGCAGGGGGTACTTTACACTTTAAACAACAAGATTTACAGCAGGGAGTACTTTACACTTTAAACAACAAGATTTACAGCAGGGAGTACTTTACACTATAAACAACGAGATTTACAGCAGGGGGTACTTTACACTTTAAACAACAAGATTTACAGCAGGGGGTACTTTACACTTTAAACAACGAGATTTACAGTAGGGAGTACTTTACACTTTAAACAACGAGATCTTTACAAATGTCAAATTCATTGTCGTTTAGCACTATAAATTTGCAATATCGCATACAAAATAACAATTAATCGAATTTAACAAGATAAATAAGAATATCTCATTCATTCTTCCATCAAAAAGAGGTTTAAAGGGTACCGTTGTGAATTGTAAACATTACTCTTATGTGAATAATTCATTTGGAGCACTGAACCATTTTGTTACTTGCCTAAATATCGGTTAGGCACTGAGATGAAAAGCTTGTAGTCTTAAATGAAAATCATAGGGTTTCAAAAGAAAATCTTGGGGTTTCAAAAGGAAATTCGGTGAAATAAAAATTTTGGAGACTCCAATGAAAATCTGGGAGTCTGCAATGAAAATAAGGGGTCTTTGATGAAAATCTTGAGGTCTTCAATGAAAATCTGGGGTTTTTTGATAAGACAGTTGTTGGGGTCTCCGATAGTACTCTACTGATGATGGTAATCTTCCAGGTTCAAAATATTAAAAACTATCTAAAGTTTAAATATATATTTTATATCACTTTCTTCGTTTCTATTAAAATAATTATAATCAACTTCAAAAGAATATGATTAATGAAATTCTTTTTCAGTAGAAATTAAATTTGAATGTAATTTTATTCTTCTATAATGTCAACGAAAGTTTCAACTCAGTTTTAAAGGGAGTGTTATATAAAAAGGGTAGACTATCTACAAGAATAACCAGACAATCGAATGAATAAATTCAAAAATAACCAGACTACCAGATGAATAAATAAAAGCATAACAAAACTACCAGATGAATAAATACAAGAATAACCAGACTACCAGATGAATAAATACAAGAATAATAAGACTACCAGATGAATGAATACAAGAATAACCAGACTACCAGATGATCAAATACAAGAATAACCAGACAATCAAATGAATAAATACAAGAATAACCAGACAATCGAATGAATAAATTCAAAAATAACCAGACTACCAGATGAATAAACACAAGAATAACCAGACTACCAGATGAATGAATACAAGAATAATAAAACTACCAGATGAATAAATACAAGAATATCCAGACTATCAGATGATCAAATACAAGAATAACCAGACAATCAAATGAATAAATACAAGAATAACCAGACAATCAAATGAATAAATTCAAAAATAACCAGACTACCAGATTAATAAATACAAGAATAACCAGACTACCAGATGAATAAATACAAAAATAACCTGACTATAAGATGAATAAATACAAGAATAACAAGACTACCAGATGAATAAATACAAGAATAACCAGACAATCAAATGAATAAATTAAAGAATAACCAGACTACCAGATGAATAAATACAAGAATAGCCAGACAATCAGATGAATAAATACAAGAATACCCAGACTACCTGATGAATAAATACAAGAATAACCAGACAATTAGATGAATAAATATGAAGAGTAGAAATGTATATTCTGAAGTATAATGAGTTTAAGAGACTGTAAATACAATTCCAATTGCTATTTCTTTATTAATGCTGCCTATAAAGAGAATTGGATATTATCTGAATTAACACTTTTTCAGAAAAACAACAATATCTCCGTTATCATTACTCAAAGAAAGGTTCAAAGATCTGTAAATGGGGATTCACCTGAAATGACGTATACAGTCTCTTTAAGCAGCGTATCAATCATCATCATTCTTAATAATATTGTATACCCTCTAGCTATATACTTATCTTATTATAATGGTTTATACTACCTGCTGGGATAAAAATAATATTGCATGCCTAAAAATAATATTGCATGCCCCCTAGCTATATACTTATCTTATTATAATGGTTTATACTACCTGCTGGGATAAAAATAATATTGCATGCAGGCCCCTAGCTTTATACTTATCTTTTTATAATGGTTTATTCTACCTGCTGGGATAAAAATAATATTGCATGCAGGCCCATAGCTATATACTTATCTTATTATAATGGTTTATACTACCTACTGGGATAAACATAATATTGCATGCCCCCATAGCTATATACTTATCTTATAATGGTTTTTACTACCTGCTGGGATAAAAATAATATTGCATGCCCCCTAGCTATATACTTATCTTATTATAATGGTTTATACTACCTGCTGGGATAAAAATAAGAAAAGGATGTAATTGGAGAAACCTCGTTCTTCAGTCTCCACAGATTCTTAGAAATAAGAAACCATGTTGTCTTTTCCCGACATTGAACATGAACACAGAACTCATAAAAATGAGATAAAGTCCATTAAAAGACACAATTTTAACTAAAACAGAATAAATACCTTTTGCATTGCATTGTGAATCTAATGATCTGCTAGTTGTGCTCTCATTATTTTTATGCAGACAGACTAAGGATTAATATTATTCCTCTTCGATTTCCAATGTGTTGGTCATAATCTTCAGGGATAACTTAAACTGACAGATGAAGCGTTTTCCCTCAAATGTAATAGTGCCCACTGCCCACATTGAATATCAAAGTCCACACATAAGTTTCTCAGATTTATTTAAATTATTATTTATTTTGGATTTCAAATAAACCACAATTTAACCTAAAGCCAAAACTTCGGAGACACCTAAAGAATTTTTAAAATGTCGTTTTCTAAATTTACTGTAAATATTTAATTTTTTTAATTGAATAATTATATAGAGATATTTTAGCTAAATGACTGGAATAAGCAATGTGCAATAAGAAAAAGTACAACCCCCTCCCATCGGTCGGGGGAAAGATGACTTCTGCCCCCCCCCCACCTCTCAAAAACATCGTTGTTTATATAATCTCTATTGCATTAATCCTAAAAATCCCCTCTTCTTTCAAACAAATTTTATAGTTTTATTGTATAAATGACAAAACTTTTTCCCACTGTGAGTTTTTGGCAACAATTGACACCAAACAAAACTTGAGTTAAATGTATAGGTTAGAAACTACAGAAAAGTTACAAATATTGTAAATGTTATAAATATTAATGAATTGCAGAAACTGTGTAATTTTCACATTACCAGCATACTTTTACATTAAAAAAGCTCGTGGTAAAGAAATAAGTTTTTTCACTTTTTTTTATTGAGGTTGATGAACTTCTCAATTCTAATCTTAATTTAAATTCTTTCAGTTTTGATTAAAAAACAATGAAATTAGAATTAACCCTCTGATGATGAAGTATGAAAATTAAATATAATGGCTTAAAATTTTAAAATCTGTTTATTTTCAATTAGGGGGTTTCTCTACAAAATACACATGCAGGAAATCATATTAGAATTGTCAGAAATAAACACTTTTTCAATTACGCTGTACATTAACCTAACTATGATTATAAATAACGTCGTTGGATCTGTATTGTGATTAATCTAACTACGCTTATAAATAACGTCGTAAAACTTGTAATTAAATTCATTAATCTAACCTGTATCATAGAAACCAAAATAAACAGATACCTGAGATTATTGAGTGACCTGGAGTTCTTGATTGAGTACTTTAGTATCTTGTGATAAAGATACCTGAGATTATTAAGTGACCTGAAGTTCTTGATTGAGTGCTTTAGTATCTTGTGATACACATACCTGAAAATTTTTGAGCAACCTGTATTGAAGCTGATCTAATAGGATTTATTGGAGTAGGACATTCAGTAATTAGAGTCATTTTAAATTACGCGTATACTCCCCTTATGTTAAAATGTAAAAACTTGAGTTTACGTAAGCGTACAGTGTAAACACAATACAACGCGAGTTCATTCTCATCATTACTCAAATAAAGGTTAAACTTTTAAATAGGAATTATTACAAAATGCGAATGGAAGATCCATTGAAATTACCTCTCCAGTCCCATTAAATCCTACTTCAAGAATCAGCAAAAAACTGTGCAACATTAGTTTACAAAATTTGGGCACTCAGTTTTATGTTTAATTAGCAGAGCTTAAACTGTGACTTTATCTTTAATACATTTTAGATTACGAAGTAGGTTTATATTGATTCAAGAAATATCAAGCTGATTTTTAACTTTATCATGTTTCTGCTGTTGTAGATTCATAAGGTTCTTACCATTTAAATGGGATACCCTCTGGTTGAAAATATAAAATAATGTAAACCATTTACATTATGCAGTAACTGGAGAATGCATAATAAATCACGCTTATTTAGATGTTTTGTTAAATACTGAAAATATGTCTTTTTATGCCAAATTTTGAGGTTGCCATTTACACAATGTTTTTTTGTATGGTGGTAATTTAAATTCAAAATTGACCGGACATGTTTATCCCGGGTTAGATTAACGTGAACCATCTGCATAATATTGACCGGACATGTTTATCCCGGGTTAGATTAACGTGAACCATCTGCATAATATTGACCCCGGGTTAGATTAACGTGAACCATCTGCATAATATTGACCGGACATGTTTATCCCGGGTTAGATTGACGTGAACCATCTGCATAATTAGTTGATCTTGTTACAGCTTTGTATTAACATCGTAGATGGATAGATAGAAAGATAAATAGATACTTATTTATTTTATTTAACTTATTTATCTTATCTATCTTATCTATCTTATTTATCTTGTTTATCTTATTTATCTTGTTTATCTTATTTATCTTGTTTATATTATTTATATTATTTATCATATCTATCTTATTTATGTTATTTATCTCAATAATCTTATTTATCTTGTTTATCTTATTTATCTTGTTTATATTATTTATCTTATTTATCTTATCTATCTTATTTATGTTATTTATCTCAATAATCTTATTTATCTTGTTTATCTTATTTATCTTGTTTATATTATTTATCTTATTTATCTTATTTATGTTATTTATCTCAATAATCTTATTTATCTTGTTTATCTTATTTTATTCTATATTCTGAAAACTGGATTTCGAGTGAGTTTTGAATCCCGTGAATTTGCCAATAATGTATTTGCTCTTTCAATTTTAAATTTTAAATTATTCATAACCAAAAATCCCTAAATATCAATTTTTTTATTCAAACTAGAAACTCTAGAATTACAAGAAAGGAAAAGGTCTAAATAATTGTACGACTTTGAGACCTCGTAGCTAATCTAGTTTTGATTTCTACTGCAGGAAAAAATTTATGAATTATAAACTTCTAATCGGAAAACGACAATATCTTCCACATTAACGATCTGATAACGATTCCAAGAGTACCGTTGTAAATCGGACATCATCTTTGCATTCAGGGTTCCTTGAAATTACGCTTAGTGCAGTCCCTTAAAGCGTCCGTCCGTTTAAAGATTTTTTTTTCTTGAAAAGTGTCTGATTTTGATAATTTACTTTTTTGTAAAATACTTCAAATGAAAATAAATCAATCCTCAAATAGAAAAATATGGATATCTAATTTATACTTGATCAGACAGTGCTTTGAAGGATATTGATACCACTCGGTCTATTAATAGAGCACTGTGATTTTACCAGGTTCATTTGTTGCATAAAATGTACTGGATCGACTTTACACTAGGTAGTCCAGACTGGACGGTACAATGGAAATCATGTACAGTACAACCTATCAAATCACTCCTGCTGCAGTAATTTTACATATATATATATATATATATATATATATATATATATATATATATATATATATATATATATATATATATAAGTATATGTATATATACATAAATATATATATACATATATTTATATATACATTATTTATGTATAAATATATGCGGGTGGAGTTGGAACATTTATATATATTTTATATATATATATATAAAATGTACCAATGTTTTGTTAATAACTGTTAGAATTTATTATTACAGCTGAAAAATATATTATTGATTTGATTTTAAATGTTTTTTCGGCTCCGGTCAGACAACTTTTAAAGTGGTGTGATCACTTAAAGTTTCGGTTAAGTTCCTTTAATTTATAAATTTATATGCATCTTGTATGCTTGTAGTGATTTAATAGTTTAACGCTTGTCTAGTATGGTTAAAGTGGATGCCAGCATAAAAAGATAAAAGGCAAAAGTAATAAATTCTCATCCTAGCTTGGAACCTTCTTCTTTATTGATTTTCCTATAAGAAAACAGTTGTGTAGTGTGTACACACTCCTTTAGAAATACTTTTTACAAAGGAGAAACATTCCTTTGTCTTATTTTCATTGTGCTTCTCAGCGGGCTTGAGATAAATTGTATCTAATTATTTTTTCCATCAAGGTCCTAAATTAAAGGACATTTTATAGATTCTTTTCCTCTCAATCCTATATATATTTAATATGGCTTTCACAAAAGAATTTTTATATCAGAACCTTTTCAGAATTACTCAATTTTAAAGGTATGGTAGATAAAACTAATTTTTTTAATAATTTAAAGGTCACTAGGCTTCCAAGGCACTTTATGCATCTTTATCTTTGAGTTTTTCAGGCTTTAACATTTTTGCATAACTTAAAAAAATAACAATTTTCCAATTTTTAATAACTATTTATAACCCTACTGGTTGAAGGGAGGCGAGGTATAAAGTATTTAAGCCAAAAACTTTTCTTTTTCGAGAGGGTTCGAGACTTTCTTGATGAGATTTTTTCAACCAGAGCGTAGCGAGGGTTAAAAATCTCATCAAAAAAGTCGAGAACCCTCGAGAATACTTTACGAGTCTCCTTCAACCAGTAGGGTTTTAGATAGAAATAAAATGGAAAGAAAGGAATATGAATTAAAATGAAATGTTAACACTATCAAAATAAATAAATACACAAAAATGGCACGTCAATTATATAACATGTAATATAAAGTTTAAACTTTTAAAAAGTACATATTCAAGAAAATCCCAAATATTAATGCAGGAAGATGATCATTTAAAAGAATGCGTATTGCAATTTCCCCTGGTGAAGCTATTGCAGATTTTTGCAAGCAATAACTCTTTCTTTTGTTTCATCTTAGATCTATAAATATTCTTTATTTTAAGAAATTACTTAAAAATCATTTTACAAACATAGATTACATATACGTACTTAATTTAGCTCAGGCATATATACAAAGCATACAAAAAAAACATAATTTAAAACTTTTTAAAATATTATTTTTAACACAAATAAAAAAATATGTCGAAAAATATTCCATTTGAAATTTATAAAAACAAAGAATTATTTAATCGGTTTTCATTTAAAGGCTAAAAATGTGGAGGGGTTGTGGAATTTTGTATTTTAAACACAATATCTTTAGCAACAATTTAATATAGTTTTACATCATCCATAACAATAGAATTTTATATAAATTTATATATTTATCTATCCAAAAATTAAAAAAAAAATATGGTTAAAGATATCGTCATTGTGCTGGCAACCAACGCAAAAAAGCAAAGAGTGGATAACTCTTATATATTTTTATAAAATAGGAACTATTTTAGATTATTTTTTAGAATGTTATTTCAAATTCTGAAATATACATCTGATCTAAAATTAATGAAAAAATATATCTTTAAAATCTTTAATGTCAATAATAATACATATTTCTTAAGCCATAAATTTTATATTTATACATTCACTTAATACAGGTCAAATTAAACTTCTTAAAGGGACTGTATGCATAATTTCAAGTGACACTAATAGATGTCGATGCCGGATATCACATGAAATAACACGAACAGTCTCTTTCTTTTCTAGAATAATTTCACTTTTATAATTCTAATGATTTAGCCAAATTCTTATTTTTTTTCTTATATTATGAACAGTGGAAAGTTAACTGCAAGGCAATCAATTAATTAAATAATATTTAAAATGAGTTTTAGAATTATGGAAA
Source organism: Eurytemora carolleeae (assembly GCF_000591075.1). Lineage (NCBI taxonomy): Eukaryota > Metazoa > Arthropoda > Copepoda > Calanoida > Temoridae > Eurytemora > Eurytemora carolleeae. The sequence goes on along the minus strand of NW_019396607.1, from coordinate 25,169 downwards.
GGGGGAATCTATCCATTTTTAATCTTCTGATTACATTAATTGAACAAGAGTGGATCATAATATAAAGATGGCTAGTAAACAATACAGGCATAACATTTTTTGTAATTTGTTTCATATTTACCAAGAATTGTAAAAATTCATAGAAGAAAGGTTTTGAATTAGCTTTTTCTTGCTTATTGTTTGTTAATCGTTTTGGCTCGTTTAAAAAAAATTATTAGATACATAAAATTTAAAAACAGTTTTCTGTTAAAATTAGCTTTTATCTAACCTTGAAATAGAGACAAAAAGATTAACAAACCGGAAAACGATGGTTTTAACTTGTTCACTTTTGTTCGATTTTTCGAAATATTTTCTCTCTGGGTCAAAAAAAAGCTTAAAATAAACAATTTTGAAATTTTTGTTAATTATTTCAAAAGTACAAAAAGGATCTAACTTATAGAACATAACAAGTCCTAATCCACACAAACTTACTTGGTGTGTCAAGAGCAATGTAAGAAATACAAAACAAATCCCCCCTTTTCAAAATTAATAACGTACTCATTTCAAAGAGAGTGTCTCATTTGGTTTGTTCTGGTTGAGATCCTTTTGAATGGGTCGGACGGGATGTTATAACTGTGGGAGAGGATATTCTTGGTGGAGACCCTAAAGACATGTGGACAGGAGGAGGAGGAGGAGGAGTTCTTGCGGATAAAATTGGAGAGAGGAGTGGAGGAGAGGTAGACAAGTAGGATTGAGAAAGGGGTTGGGAAACAGGAGGAGGAGGAGGGGTTCTTGCCGATAGCATTGGAGAGAGGAGTGGAGGAGAGGTAGACAAGTAGGATTGAGAAAGGGGTTGGGAAACAGGAGGAGGAGGAGGGGTTCTTGCTGATAGCATTGGAGAGAGAAGAGCAGGAGAGGTAGACAAGTAGGACTGAGTAGAGGGTTGAGGGGAGCTAACCAGAGGGGACGGTATTGCTGGAGATCTCGGAGAAGAGAATACCCCGCTGTTGGAGTATGTATCTAAACATTTCTTATAAGCAGGGTAAACTTTACTTAATTCTAGTGACACGCAACATTCCGGTAACGGATCATACGAAGGTTCCGTTAACGGCACCAACTGTTACAGATTTATCTTCTGTTGTTGATAAGATTGAGATCGCTAACGAAGGATAACTTTTGAAAAACCGGAAAATACTGTCAACTGAACAGAATGTTCAGTTCTTAGCTAAGAGCAAACAGATATCTGAAGAGTTGGTTTGAAGATGTTGTATTTTGTCCATATATGTTTTACCTAAACCGTAGTTTCTTATGACTGGAGATGTGGAATATCGTGCTGGAGAACCAGGTATGCTTATTCCTGTGCCAGGGGAACCGTGACAACTTGATCTTTGATTTAAACATCCTGAAAATAAATTATACAGGCTGTTGATATTTCAATATGGACAATACCTTGTTAAAAACCTGTTTAGAACATTACTGAGAATATGGCTTGATGTTCCTTAAGTATGGGTACCTGGGTGAAACATAAAGACAAGATAATTCTTCAGTAACATAATAGCAGTTCAGGTGAATTATTATGCCATTATTAATGGTCTCTTATAATAACGATTAGATTTTAGAGTATGTTACCTCCCATAGCAAGTGGCGGAGCGGAGAATCTAGATGTTGGAGGAGATCCACCATAATTCAAAGATGAACCTTTACAGAAAACAAAGCTTGATTGATTACAATTATAGATCTATTACATTTTTCACAACTCAGAAAACAATTCCTCTTTAACTCTTTTTATTGTATTTTCCCTTTCATACTATTTTGATGGGATGTTGTTTGGAATATAAATGGGAAAGTTCACTTGATTATTTGGGTAATTTCAGGGTAAACTAAATAGCCTTGCAGCTAGTTTATAGGGATTAAACTTACTTTTTAAAGATAAGTGAGGCCTTGTAAAAGGCCAACTTATCGTTTAGAATTCTAACACAAAGGTATGATTGTTTGCCCTTTGGGCTTGAAAGGGAGAGTGTGAATATTGTTGACCCACGGCTTTACATCTTCAGGTATGTTTTGGGGGGCTTTAATACCTTTGTAAAAACACTATTTTATAGTTTTGTCATAGCCAGGGATTTTAAAAAATTTATAAAGAAACTATACTGTAATAATAAATTAATTGTAAAATATCAAAAAAATTGAAAATTGTTTTAAAACGTTAGTTTCTTGCTAACTCTATGATATCAAAAGTTTTTATGTTTTAGTAGATACAATGGTTGTATGTTTTTGCAGAAATTCTGAACAACAAAAGACTAATACTAATGACAGGGGCTAGCAAATGGACTATTTAATTTAACCTGAAACTTCCCAAATACCTGAATTGTACCTTTAAAATATGGCCAATAATGCTTTTTTTTAAGATCTAGATATTTATTTATGTATCGAGGTTATATTACAAAATTTGTTTATATGGATTTAAAAGAAAACTATTTTACGATAGTATCGTGTACATACATTAATTAAGAAGAAATCTATTAGTTTACGGATACATTTTTTAGTTTTTTTCTTGCCAAAATTAATGTTACATTAATATTCAATTATTGACGAAGCAGCAGTTCAAAAGAAAAAACTACATTATATTTAATAGGATAGCATACTTGTATGCAATGTGACAAACACAAATAATGCTTTTTTAAATTGCTTTTTATTACAGATTGAATATTGAACGATTTTTTCTAATAAATTCAGGAAAAACTCTGGTTTGTGGAATGTGGATCATGATCATGTAAAAGACAAAACAAATAAGATTTGTATGAAAAGAATATTTTTGTGTACTTTTAAGATCTTTTTTACAACTTCCAGCATATTTGATTAAGCTTCACTCTACAAATTAAATCATATTTACCTAATGCAGTGTGCATCGGAGATCCTACTGGTGTGATGAGTTGACTATGAGTAAGATTAGAACCATGAAGTGGACTACCGTAAGGTGAATCGTAAGAACCTGGGCTACCAGCCAGAGCTCCAAACTCAAGTCCAAGTACGGAGGCAGGTAGCTTTCTTAGCATGGCAGGAGACCTTTCATCTGCCAACCTAGAGTACAAACAAGGGTCAGAAATATTTTAATCTAAAGTTACAGAATTAGCCAGTTATCTTGCATAGTCACATTAATTTCTTTTGGATATCCTATAGTGGTCGTGGGATAACCTAAATATTGAGATTAAGCATTGTAAACTGAATTTGAACTGTACAGCATTGCTCTAGCAGCTTAAAATTCAGCCCGATATTTGAAATGAACCGGAGTTTACAGTGCTAGCAATCCTTTTCACAAAATTTTTGGAATGCTTTTTTTAACCATATATAATAATATCAATGTTAATCCTAAACGATTTTCAGATGAAATAATGATCTTTTCATCGTAGAACTTATTGTTCAATGCAGATCGGGTTGAGCAGTATAAAAATACCTCGATGATCGTTTTATAAATGACAGAAAATTAATGAAAACGAAACTTTTGTTATAAAATGAAACATTTTAGACCAAATGATGATGCCATTCTCCCAGCGTTTAATATGAAATCAATTTACCATCTTTTAAAGGAACTTTAAGCATATTCTTAAGTGACCCTCTATGCAAATATGCCAATGCCCAATTCACAACGGTACCCTTAAAAGCTTTGTCGGATCAAGTATAAATACGATATTTTAATTTTTATAATTTTGAAAACTGAATAAAAACAATTGTGGTTTCTCTACAAAAAATTTCACACCAGGAAAACATGTACAAATCAACATGGTTAAACGCTCTTAAACCTAAGAAAACCACAATACCTTCCACATTATTGATTAGATATAGGGTTAAAGGGTACTGTTGTGAATGGGACATTCCATATTTACATAGAGGGTCACTGGAAAGTACGCGTAAAGTCCCTTTAAAGGGACTGTAAAGGGAAAATGAAAGGGGGGATAGGATGAAACCTGAGTATCTCAGGAGTTGAATGATACATATAAGACATCTATCTGATGTTTCTGTCTCGTTGTCATCGGAAACAGACGGATATCACATGACCTGTATACTGCATGTGCCATTGGCTGAAGTTCTGGTGACGTAATACGGACTATACAGACTATATGTAATAATATTATCAATTATATCTATTAAAAATGCAAAATAAAAAAATTATAAAAGGAGCAAACCTTAGATTTTCAGGCTCCTGTGGACATCGTCGTTTTCAGATTGGTTGCGTATTTGTTGAATATGATCTGTTTAATACTAGAACTTTTATACAAAATTGCATATATATGAATTGTCGAATGACACAGTTTTTTTTTATCAATTTCTCGAGACAGGAACTTCAGATAGATGTCTTATATGTGACGTTCAACGCCTGAGATTCTTAGGTTTCATTCTATACCCTCTTTCATTTTTCCTTTACAGTCCCTTTAAGCACTTTTTATTTAGGAGGTCTTCAACTAAATAAACAAATAAAATATACAATCATATTGACGATAAAATTAAATTCCAGATAAAAACTACTTAATATGTTATGGCATATGGAATTATGTAGAAAAGAACAAAAGTCCAGATTATCAAAAGAAAAAGGGGTTAGGAAGTATAACAATGTGTTACACAATTGTTTCAGATTTGTTCAGTAAATATATATGGTAGGCAATAAATCAATAATCAATCCAGTATATACCTTCCTCATATTACATATATTAATATTAGAAAAGAAAACCTTTATGAATATCCATTTAGTCTGGATAATATTTACTCTCTTATATTTGATAAACGTTTTGAGTGTGCAGAGGGGAGTGGGGGTGGGGGGATTTCCTTCCGGTTTTCTAATAGAGGTTTTAAACAAATAGAGTATTTAAGAAGAGATAGTTAAGTACACACGCTTTGCTCTTTTACACTTATTAGCAATGGGATCTTGAAAACATAACAGTCACTGTCAATGACATCAAGACCTTCTCTCTGCTTTATTTATAGAGATGTCACTGTCAATGATATTGATACCTTCTTTCTGCTTTATTTATAGAAATGTCACTCTCAAGTCTCAATTACATCAAGACCTTCTTTCTGATTTATTTATAGAGATGTCACTGTCAATGACATCAAGACCTTCTTTCTGATTTATTTATAGAGATGTCACTGTCAATGACATCAAGACCTTCTTTCTGCTTTATTTATAGAAATGTCACGTTCAATGACATCAAGACTATCTTTCTGTTTTATACTTATAGAGATGTCACTTTCAATGATAACAAGACCTTCTTTCTGATTTATTTATAGAGATGTCACTGTCAATGGCATTAATGCCTTCCTTCTATAAGTGATTGGCGACCATCTAAAGCAGGGTGGTAGTANGGGGGGGGGAGGGATTTTACACAGTGTTACCTACAAAGAATGAGATATTGATCAGTCTTTTTCTTACATTCTTGGATTCCTCGGGTTGTAAATATGTTTTGTTTTTTCTTACATTCTTGGATTCCTCGGGTTGTAAATATGTTTTATTTTTTCTTACATTCTTGGATTCCTCGGGTTGTAAATATGTTTTATTTTTTGCCAAATCATCAAGTATATGGGTAAATTATAGATTTAAGACCATTTTTAATTCTTACATGTTAAAATTTTCAGGTATCCAATAAACTATCATCCTTTGTGGGTAACCCTGTATCTGATACATCTCTCCCCCCAGTATTAACGATTTTTAAGCCTAGGTACCTTCTGTGCAGAAACTTTGGAAAATTTCAAACTTTTATCAAATTGTGAAATATCATTATTTTTCAAAGTTTCATATTGGATATAGAAATTCTGTCTAACCCTTGAAACGTCTATAATATTAAGACTCCAGAGGTAAGAAATTATGACTCCAAAGAAAAGTAATTGAATGTAATACAAATGGTTAAATTACTTTTTAAATGAAGACTAGAAACCTAACCACATAGTTTCCGTAGTAGTAAATATTTCCATTTACTGATATCGCCGATTGAAGGATTCATAACTCTAATTGGATAATGAGATAGATAGAAATAAAATGGAAAGAAAGGAATATGAATTAAAATGAAATGTTAACACTATCAAAATAAATAAATACACAAAAATGGCACGTCAATTATATAACATGTAATATAAAGTTTAAACTTTTAAAAAGTACATATTCAAGAAAATCCCAAATATTAATGCAGGAAGATGATCATTTAAAAGAATGCGGGAACTTCATAGCGAAAAATGCGCAAATATTAAAAGGTGTACTCAGCTGGAGTGAAATTTTACTTTTAAACCCATAAGAAAATAGTGAAAATTTAACCCCAGCTTTGAAATTTTCACACTTATGTATCGTCTAAAAGTAAAAATCATAAACATTAAAACAAATTAAAACAAGAAAATATTTAAACATTTTTTGGTATATTAGAACTCCTAGTTGACAGTTCAACGAAGATATATAGTAAAGTACTTGAATATTCTAAGAATGGGGGGAGGGGGGTCCACATAGTTTCCGTAGTAGTAAATATTTCCATTTACTGATATCGCCGATTGAAGGATTCATAACTCTAATTGGATAATGAGATAGATAGAAATATAGATACCGCCATACTATTTCTATTGGTTCAGAATATACAGCAATCACATGACTGAACCCTGATTGGATCAGGCGCTAATGGACTCGGCATACAGGAATGTAACTGGCTTATTTTTTCATTTTCTGGCCTCCTTTTCATTTCTAGACACTTTAATGCTTCAACATCTAACTTTCATTGCAGTCATCATGTATCCGGATCAAACTCAAAAACAAATCAACAAAAATTAATAATGGAAAAATAAACTTACATGGAGAATGTTCTGTTCATGATTTCTTCGTCCTCAAATCTGACCCAGTCTGCAGTATCCTTGGCTCCCTCGCTATCTGCAGTATCCTTGGCTCTCTCGCTATCTGGTTCCCTTGTATTAAAGGTACAGTGCAACAATATATATATATATGTTTGTTTTAACCTTTTATTATTGTTTATTCAAGTTTAGTGAGAATCCTTTTTACAGATAGGTGGGCCTGTAGGCGTGCACTGGGTATTCTCAACCCATTATAGCAACAGTCAGTATTTGATTTAACACTTGCACACAAAATAGAAGTATTTTAAAAGGTAACCATCATTTATAAGTTTAGTCAGATAGAATTAGTAAGTTTCAGAGAGAGAGATAAAAATACAGATTCATTTATTTATCGGGTTATTCAACAGTGAGAACCAGGAGACTTTTGAATAGGAAGACGACATTAAATCAATACTTAAATAAAGTAATGTTGTTGCAAAGCATTTAGTTTCACTAATAGCTTATAAAATCACTTATTGGACTATTTAAAGTCATATCTTGAGTCTGAAAGTCGTTCTTCTATTTCGTAGTTTTTTTCTGGCTCTAACTATGATTTTAGATTGAGTTTAAATCTGTTAAATTGCCATAGACAGGCATTGAGTCCTTGCCACGAACTCAAATTTTCTTATTCCTGTATCTTTGCAACCTGTTGATGTAAACCTTTGATTTGTCAGACTTAGATAATTTTATCTAACGGAATCCACAAAGTTTAATATACGACATCGTGTTGCAACGATTTAAGGATAAAAAATGAACACATGACTCTAAATTTTTAATCCTTATTTCTTTGAAACCTGATTTTGTAGACCTTTGACATTTCTAACTATTAATTCTGAAAACCTCAAGTGCAGTTAAAGGTTAGAAATGTGTATTCAAATCAAATCAGATAAAATTTCCAAAAATATAAAGATTAGAAAATTACAGTTATGGAGGTGTTTATTTTTCCTTATATTTGATTAAATCTTTGTTAAAATTTTAATCCACAAAAAGCTGGACTTACTAGGGTTGGGCACGTTTTCAATTTATTTGTTTATCTATATTTATGTTTAAGTAATATACTTCTGTATATGTCTGAACTGAACCCTGAATTGGGCCGGATTAACGGTAATGTTCTTAACTTTTATATGTAATATTCCATATTTACGGATGGTTTTTTATGCATGTTTTATGCATCTTATTTTAACTTAAATATTTTACAAAGTAATAATAAATATTTCTCAAGTTTGAGTAAAAATCTTACTTTATTATTTACCTATGTTCTAGAAGGGAGGGAGGGGACCCAGTCTATGTACTTTATGATTTACCTATAATGTTCTAGAAGGTTGCAGTCCATTATCTGCATCGTCTCCGCTATAGAAGTATTTTTAGTCCCTAATTCATCTCCTGGACTACTCAGATCTATAAGAAGTGTTTCATCCTCCTGACCGGAAGTACAGGAATTATATCCGGAACTGGGGGAAGTTGTTTTCTCATTTATTTTCTCATCTAAACTTGTCTTCCTCATGTAACTCTCAACTATAGCCACAGTAACCTTGTCAAAATATAATTTTACAATTATATGTCAGCTGACAATCCAAAAATTATATGCTGTCCCAAGATACTGTGTTGTCAAAAAAACTTGTGTTGTCCTGAAACCTTGTTCCGTCCCAAAATCTCGTGTTGTCCCAAAATGTTGTGCTGTCCCAAAACCTATATTGTCTGGTAATCCCTTGTTTTCCCAAAAACTTATGATGTCCTAAAATCTAGTGCTATCCCAATTCCCAGTATGGCTCATAAACCTGTGTTGTCCCAAAACCTTGCGTTAACCACAAAGCTCAGCTCAGTGCTCAGTGCTTGATAAAAAATCTGGTGTTGTCCCAAAACCCATTGTTGTCCCAAAACCAGGTGTTTTCATATTAACCAGTGATGTCCCATAATCCTGCATTGTCCTAAAACCGAGTGTTTACACAAAGGCCAGTGTTATCCATAGTTCTGTGTTGTCCCAAAACTCTAAATGGTCCTAAATCTCTGTCCCTAAGTCCAAAAATTTGTACAGCTCCAAAATCAGTGTGCATTGTGCACACCCCAAAAACCAATGCAGTCCCAAAACAGGGACACAAATTAATATTTATTTTTAATATCTAAAAAATAAAAACTATTTGATTAGAAAGGTTCTGATAAATTGGTGGATGGGAGTGGAGTATAGAACTGCTGAGTTTCAATAAATCAATTAAACTCAAGAAAATTAATTATAAACTCATTTTGCTCTGGAAATCCAACAAATGGAAATGTGTAAGATTAAAGGAATATCAACGTAATTCTATGTGACGTTTATCTAATTGAAGTGGATTTTTGTTTTGTTAGAGATCTAAATTTCCCAAATATGGGATACAATGTTCAGAAGTGATAGCTGGCTACATAGTTTCTTTTTAACTTTATAAAAAGAGTAATCATCAAAAATAATGGAAAATTTGGTTTGGCAAATTCCAATGTTAACTATATTTATACATTTGTCAACAGCACTGCGTTTAGGCTCGTATTTATCATTATGACTATTTTTTACCTGTTTATCACCAGATTCATCAGTTTTCTTATTCTTTCCACTTCTTCCCTCCCTACTTCCTTCTCTTCTCCCCTTACTCTCTTCGCTTCTTCCTTTACTTTCTTCTCTTCTTCCTTTACTGTCTTCTCTTCTTCCTTTACTGTCTTCTCTTCTGTTCCTGCTTTCAGATTTTCCCTTTCTTCTCCTTTTCCGTTCCTGAGCAGCTTGCCAGCATTCATACGCCAAGTTAAATGCCTGGGCTATAGTCAGAGTGGCAGCTTGTGCCTAAAAGAAATGCAATTAAAATATAAAAATATGTAGAGTTAGACACAGAATAAGAAGACATTCAAGCAAACTAGTGTGTATTTGCTAGAACAGACAGTTTTACTCAGGGGGCTGGATCTTAACACCTCTCCGTGTGTACTGAGTGTACACTTGTTTAGTTTACTGAGCCCGAAATTTAAAAGAGTATCGTTGAACGAAACTCCCGAGTTTCCTTTTTGGGGTCTTAACATTTTGTAGATTTGATTTAAGAGATTTGACAAAAATGGAAAATGTGAAGAAACTTAATAAAAAAAAAATATTTCATAACAAAAATATTGATATCCACAAAACTGCCTAACCCCATTCTTGAAACCCGGGTTTCTAAACTGGTTTTCATAATGATACCCTGTTTTAAGTTTTGGGCTCTGATAAAGGATATTAAGAGATTATACCCTATTCATACAGTACAAACATCAAATATGCAGTACGCTTTCGGAGTACAAGTGTAAAAGACTGTAAATGTACGTCTTCCTGTGAAAATGGAATCCTGCACACGGTAAAAGAGTAGTGGATTTTGATAGTTACATGGAAAACAAATTCTCCGTTTAAATATTTTCAGATCTCACCCCCGAGTACTGTAATACACAGATTGACCTTTGGAAGTGAAGTACATGACCTGTTCAATTAGTAAAGGATTAGCGTACATCATCACTCTATATACTATAATCTCGTTGATTTTGCTAACAAATTGAAAATCTGAGTAAAATGGGTTTGTGTAGTTCATGATAATAAGAATATTGTCAAGCATAAAGTCTATGTTATTAAACTGTCTTTGTTTTTCCTTAATCACAACAATTTCAAATTTAAGCAAACAGTGTATTACGATATAGAAATGTGGCTTTTATTACAACTTTAAGAATTTACCATTTTTCGCTTTGGACAGAGAAAGGCATGGCATTCAAGAGTATCATTACTGTTGGTAGAGATAAATGCAAACACATGATCATATGTAGCATCTGCAGAACAGTAGGATATCCTAAACGGAAAACAAAATTATTGACAGTTAAAAAGGTGTTATTAACTTTGGCACAGGCTCATGGGGAATAGTTTGTAGCAAATAGGTTGTCAAGTTTCAACCCCGTTATTTAGTCTATAGAACGTTAAATGAAAAAAGTGTAAAAACAGAAATAAAGAACATATAAAATTGCACTAATTTCACTAAAAGATAAGCACTTTAGTCCAAAAATGTTACTTTTATTTATAGTTTTGTCAGACAAAAAATTAGAGTTGACACTTATGACGTTTAAACAGCTGTACTGAAAGTGTACGCATTCTGTGTTGCCGTCTATCGTACTTGACAACCTATTTGGTTTGTAGTGTTTTAACGTGTCAAAAAATAGTTGGGTGTTAAGGAAAATATTAAAAAAGGCCATCATCTTCTCATACAGTGAAACCCTTAATAACGAATACATCGAAAGAATTCATCAAATGTCGTATTCTTCACTTTCTGATAATGGAATGTTGCAGATATTTAGTTTTTTAATTAAATGATTATATGGAACTCTTTAAAACTGTTCCCGCATATTCATGGCTATTTATTTATTTTCGCAAATACTAAAATTTAAGTAATATAGTATAAAACTCATTGAAAAATTGTCAAGACGACATTTGATAAATTCTTCCGATGTATTCGTTATTAAGGGTTTCACTGTACTAAAATTGTTAAATTGAAAAAAATATTGCAATTTTTTGCCAAAAAAAAGGCTGGCCTTTAAACATGCATTGCATCTCCAAATTCTCTCAATTCGCCCCCCCCCCCCTCCCCACTTTACATATTTACATACTTTTAAGGATCAATGTCTGGAACATGACTATGAGGCTATGAGCGCTGCGGAAAATGCAAGTTATGAGAAAAACAATATTTTTTAGCTCAAGAAACTGGAAAAATGCTTTGTTTAAAGTTTTTAACATTAATCAAACCAAAATAAACTGATGTTAATGCTTATATATACACATAGGCTTCAATATTTTAAAATAAATACTTTATTCCATTTTAAATAAACAAGTTTAGTTTTTTTACCATAAAATAAAAGTACCCAAAAAATGAGTTTTTAACATTTTTCATGAAATTCTTATTTTCTTACCTATAAATTGAAACCTCCAAAACAATTTCACTTGATGAAACTTCAACCATTTTTATTCCTTTAATAAGTCTTATTTTGCTTAGTTCTTGATGTTAAAAATTGCAATTAGAATTAACTTCTAAAATAACTAAATTAAATACTGTCAAAATTCTATAAACTTACTGTCCATATATGTGCTTATGGATTAAAATTTCAAAATCAAAAATTTTTATAAGAAATGTTCTTTCCAAAAACTTAAGATTTATCCCTTTCAGAGCAATAGTCAAAGACACTCGGGTCAGTTTTCTATCCTGTTTCTTCGCCTGAAATTAGTTTTATTTTTTAGAAATTAAGAAAGGGATTTTATGAACAACATTTTTGGGATTTTGTGAACAACATATATTTGGGTTTCTGAATTCAGTTTTTGTAAAATTGCAAAATAACTTTAAAGAGACCCATAAAATTATGAAAATTAAAGACGATTGTAAACTCAATTATTTAAAATAGTTCAACAAACAGAAACACAAATTTTGTACATTGTACATTGTACACTTCTTTTTTTCTTAATCCACGCTTTTATGCGTCTCTTTGTCCTTACAAGTAATATTTTTTATATACATGAATATTACGGCATCAAGCCTTATAGAAATCCAACGTATAGAAACCGCTACGTATAGCAACAATTTTCCGGAAGAAAATTTTTTATATTTTTGAGAAATTAAATAATCAGTGTAAAGTAGATATAATATTCATAAAATCCTTTTATTTAAATGGTAAAACGGAATTTTATGAAATCATATTAGCATTACTGGAAAACTTTTTTTTATACTTTTAAGATTTTTTTTTTCTAAAAATAAAACTGTAGATTTATATGAAATATCTTTTTTAATAGTAACACGCAATTTTATGTATAACCATATAATCATTCATTTATGTTGTCAGTAAATAATAAAATCCACGGGGGACCTTAAACTCGAAAGAGAGCAGTACAAATGTACGTATTAAACTATTTTGCTCCTATAATGTCTAGGGTATGTTAAAAAAATAGAAATTATGATAATGATAATGATAAGCTACAATGTTTTACAAAAACGTTTAATTTCTCAAAAACATAAAAAATGTTCTCCCGGAAAATACGCCATGTTGCTATACGTAGCAGTTTCTATACGTTGGATTTCTATAAGGTTTGACGCCAATATTACCATTGTTATTATAGTTTTAATTGCTTGATTTGTAACATCTTCCCCACTGCTTCTATCCACTAACACAGAGCCAAGATATTTCACATAAAACGTGACACCTAAACTCAACAAATTGTTTCTATTTTAATATGGTTTAACTGAATTCTTTCAGTTTTAGATACGATCAATTGAAAAGTTATTAAATAATTGAAATGAACTGAAAAGGACCAGACTGAAATCTGTTTCTAAAAAATCTGTGGTTTAGACCATCATCCTTATCAACATTTAAATTATTTCAGTTGTCAGAAAAAAAATTTAACCTAGAAAAAATTACGATATCTTCCACATCGGGTCCAATTTTGTGTGGGACCTAACGTGACCCCAGGGCCGGAATGTTTATGAATATGCTTTTAAAATTTTATTTTTGTAAAATTTTGAAAATGTGCGAAAAAATAATATGAAATCCGCAAACTTTTTTTTTACAATTAGAGAAGAATGAAGTTGCTCACAGATAAAGCATCAATTAAAAGTTGAAAAAGAAGATGGGTGCGAAGCGCCCTATCAGCCAAGTAAACTAAATTGTACCATCACTTTACAACCACTTCAATGTGGTAAAAAGAAAATAGAATTGTTAAATCTAAAAAAAAACATTTTTATATATAATATTTTTAATAAAAATGTGTTTTCCTTCTGATACAGGTTCCTGGGAACCGTTCCAGTCCTCACACAGTTCTAAAACAAAAACAAAAAATAAAATTCTAATTAACTTACTGTTTGCATGACAAAACATTTTTTGTTTTCCTATGAATATTCTTTAAAATAAATTATCATTTTATTCTAAAGTAGATAAAACTTTGCAACGTCGCTATCATTGAAATAAATAAATCTGTATTCTTTTGTTAAGAATAGCTTTTAAGTTATATCTATCTATCTATCTATCTATCTATCTATCTATCTATCTATCTATCTATATATCTATCTATCTATCTATCTATCTATCTATCTATCTATCTATCTATCTATCTATCTATCTATCTATCTATCTATCTATCTATCTATCTATCTATCTATCTATCTATCTATCTATCTATCTATCTATCTATCTATCTATCTATCTATCTATCTATCTATCTATCTATCTATCTATCTATCTATCTATCTATCTATCTATCTATCTATCTATCTATCTATCTATATATCTATCTATCTATCTAACTATCTATCTATCTATCTATCTATCTATCTATCTATCTGTCTATCTATCTATCTATCTATCTATCTATCTATCTATCTATCTATCTATCTATCTATCTATCTATCTATCTATCTGTCTATCTATCTATCTATCTATCTATCTAATTCATCTATCTATCTATCTATCTACCTATCTATCTACATATCTATCTATCTCTTCATCTACCTTCATCTATCTATTTAATGATTGTGCTTCATTATCAGTGTCTGGAAGTGTACCCTGATGCCAGGATTTATAGTGTCAAGAAGTTCTATTCTTCTACATTTTACAAAACCTTGTCATTCATTTATTCTTATATTAACCCTATCCTGGTTAGAGGAAGGAAAACCCTCTCCTCTCCCCCACTTTACACTCAGGTTCCCTAGTAAAACGTCTGCCTGAAAGGGATAATTAACGTTTAAGGTAAAATGAAAAAAATCAATTTCTTGAGACAGGGACATCTTGGTCGCGAATAAAACCCTAAAATCTTTAGGGTTTAGCCACGGTGGACTAATCCAGTGGGGTCGGTCAAATAGGCCTAGGATTAGGCCGGGTACTGTAAAAAGTCTGAACGCGCCATGGAAGTTGTCATAGCCCTCCGACGGGACATTGCCAAGAAAATTGACCCTTGTCGTATGTTAGTCTGGTTTTTTTACTTTTAATTAAGGCATAGTAATTTATAGAATTCTTTTTTGCACTTTTTTAAAGGGACCGTTCACTTATTTGAGTAATTTCAGGGAAAAGTGAATACCTTAGAAGCTATTGGTATTAGTCTTACTTTTCAAAGACATCTATTGATGGAAAAAAACAATTATCGTTCAGAATTTCAGTGCAAAGGTATGATACCTTTGATTAAACACTATTTGATGCTTTTTGTCTGTTTTATGGATTTAAAAAAAATTTTAAATATAAAATTAAATTGTTGTATCTAATAGTTAATTGTAAATGTCTAATTTTTTTCTTTAATTTAAAAAATTTAAAACAACACTTTTTTAACACATCAAATATTTTGTAAAAAAGCTGAATAGAACGCGGCATGAAAATACAAAGTTGCGAGCAATGGGATTTAAATAAAACATAATTGGATTACAGATAGTTGAAAATAAATTAGACAATTGATTGAGGGCATATAGGTT
This sequence comes from Eurytemora carolleeae, assembly GCF_000591075.1. NCBI lineage: Eukaryota > Metazoa > Arthropoda > Copepoda > Calanoida > Temoridae > Eurytemora > Eurytemora carolleeae. The sequence continues at coordinate 9,876 of NW_019396607.1, read as the reverse complement.
AGGAAATGTAGATCGTGGGGTGGACAGTATAAACTCTAGGTCGGTTGTGAACATTGGCTGTTCTTATGTCATTGAGTACTTGTGGTGTACATGACTTCTGTAAAAAGAAATTTAAAATAGTTTAGTCCTTCTCATGTCCTTCTTCAGTTCTCGTCAATATGATATATTGTTCAGTGAAATAATTTGATATTCTCAAAATAAAATTCACTCCTGAGTGGTTTAATAATTATGAAATCCATTAAAACACCAAACCACCCCGCTTACCATTGAAGTACACTTTGACCCCTAGAAGTACGAGTTCGCGGACTGTACAATTCTTGGTGATTTTCCGTACATAAGCTATCTATGTTTATTTTTTTATCTATGGGTTTGATGGTGGGTTTTTACGCCCCCCCCCCCTTCCTGATGTAATCTAATTTTCAATTAAAATCATCTGATTTAGCTCGCAGACAGGGTACGCAATTTATTCAATGTTAATTTAATAAAATACCACCTTTTCAGATTATTCACAATTACATCATTGCAAGGGAGATAGTATGTTTTATTTATATCAAACGAGGAGATTGAAATTGAGTAATGATTAATTGATTGCCGTAGGGTCTTCATTGTATATACATTTTAAACGTTTTAATACGAGAAACGTAAATTTCTTGCTGACTCAAATATCAAAATTTTTCATATATTTGTATAATGGCTAACACATAATGGCATTGAAATATGATATTTTTAAATTTTCTTGGGCTGTTCTTGCTAAAAAATGTATAATTTAGTGTTTAAGGCAAAGGTACTTTAGCTTTGTGATGGAATTCTGGAATATAAATAAGATTTGTCTCCGGCCACAGTTATCTTCGAAAAGTAAGACTAAGAACAATTAACATGAAATTACCCAAATAAGTGAGCAGAATAGAGTAGTGTACAGAAAGGTAAAAAAGTCAGTCAGTGAAAAAAATACAAAATAGCCCGTAATGTTTTTGTTATTTTAGCAACAGATCCACAAACTACATTTTAAAAAAGCCCTCAAGACATGAACATAACAACATGTGCTACATTTTATCGACATTTTTAAAAACACCCTGGCACTCGAACCATTACAGTTAGCGGTCAACTTTTTTTCAAGGAACTGGTCTTGTAAATTCAGGCTATGCACATGCATTGTAACCTTATAAGTTTAATTTAAAAGCATTATAAACATATAGATATATAGATATAGAACCTCCCCCCCCATCTTTACAGGTTGAACTTTGTAACCAATTTTCACCCGTGAAATGAATATTTTTTTATTTGCTTTTTTTTACTTTTTTTGTTGGCTATATATTTCAAATATTAAAGTCCTGCTTGGTATTTTCGACGGAGGGATGAAAATATGGCGGAACATAGGTTGACATACATAGTTCGTTTTACATCCCCCTCTCGTCCCTGGGAGTTCAACAGCTTATAGATATGTAAACTTCTTGACTTGATCCAGCTCAAGAGAGAAAATAAAGGGGGTATAGGGTAATGTTTCTAATTTTAGGCTCAAATGTACACGTAGTATTCCCTCCCTCCCTCTCTATATTTATATTGGCCCAATCAAGCCAATTAGTGATGTCTTATGTTATATTACATATTATAATTAACGAAGCTAAGGTGGCACAACCAAAACTAAAAATACTATTAGAAAATTTCTTAAACCGATTTCTATCTAAGAACCCCTTTTTACTTTCCGCATACTCTAATTAAAAATTTTAAGTTTAATTTTCTAATTCTTCTAGTTACCTTAGCAACCTTATATCATATCAAAGGTTTACAACATTATGTTGCAAAGATATTTGGATTAGAAAATTGGAGCTTGAGGTTAGTGATCATTTTTTTAAACTTACTTATAAGTAACTCATGTCCATAAATCAGCAGCTACTTTATTTTTTTTATGAAATTAATCAAATATTATTTTTTGGATGATTGTTATTATTATTATCATTAATTATCAATATTATTTCCCATATTATTGTTCTTGTTTAAAACCTTTCATAATTACATCTACATGTTTAATACTTATTGATTTTTCCATAAATATCAATCTAGTTTTCTAGTTATCTATCTATCAGAACGTTCTGTTTCCGTGGAGTTGTTTATATCAGAGGAGACAGAGTGTAATGAAGCTCTAAAGGTTGCACTTGCAGGATATTCAGAGAAACTACAGTACTGTACAGAGCGTCCCATATCATATTAGATTATCTCCAATTTTTATAATGCCAAAATACCACCATAATACTCGAAAAATCTAGCATTTTTTGCCAAAAAAAAAATTCTATTGGCCTTATTAATTTCTTTAAAATGATTGATTCTTCTTAAATTTTCTAATTTGTCCCCCAAATCGTAATTTAGACCCATTGACGCGTTCTAATATAATATGAGACACCCTGTATATTCTGACAAACCAATCCAATAGAAGCTAAAGATTTAGGAGAAGAAAAATAATCTGGTTTAACCAACCATTTAATGAGTGTGAATCAAGCAACCTAGCAAAGAACTTTCTAAAACTAACAGATAAACATTTTGGTAAAACTTCTCCAGTGCATTAGTACTTCAACAAAAATACTGCATGCCTAATATGGCCAGCATAGCAGCAGAAGAGAATAGAATATATATTAGAGGGGAATTTACTAGAAAAAAGTGTAAAACGGCCATTATGTTGTACTTTTTCCATACTGCAGGTGTACTTCACATATTTGCGCTATATAACTTTTAGGGCCCTGGAATATCATTTTATAGAAAATTTAAAATTAATATTAAAAGAAAACCAAATTGTAAAAAAAGGCTGGTTTCATAATTGAACAATGATCATTTTACGTATGGACTCTATGCCTTTCACTTTACAAACGATGATTTTCCGTTATAACTATTAACAAATGATGTTTTTTATTCACCGAATTTATTATAAAGTTTATTTAACAGCTTTAAAAAATTCGAAGTTGAAATGGATAGTCTAGGGAACATACTGTATTAATGTACTCTCCTGCATATAATTTGTGAACATTTACAAGATTTGTACACTTTGAACTCCCTTTCAGGCTGAAAGGGATTGACAAAATTCATACCGACGATTGTTTAAATTCCCCTCTAATATATATTCTATTCTCTTTGATAGCAGCATAACAGCATAACACATTAGAAAATTTCTTAACACTCAACCCAGTTTAAAGAATGTAATTACAGAGATGGAACAAGAGCCTGCCCACTTTTCGGTAAATGTTTAACAGACACTTTGGTATCCAGCAAACCAATTTACTGATAATCAGAAACCAAAATATATAGGCGTCAACAGGATTAAAAACCAGATACAATACTCGTCATTCAAGAACAGTAAACAGATGAACAGGATTAAAAACCAGATACAATACTCGTCATTCAAGAACAGTAAACAGATAAACAGGATTAAAAACCAGATACAATACTCGTCATTCAAGAACAGTAAACAACAGGATTAAAAACCAGATACAATACTCGTCATTCAAGAACAGTAAACAGATAAACAGCATTAAAAACCAGATACAATAACCACAACTCTTCCTTCAAGAACAATAAACATGAAAACAGCATTAAAAACCAGATACAATAACCACAACTCGTCCTTCAAGAATAGTAAACAGGAAAACAGCAATAAAAACCAGATACAATAACCACAACTCGTCCAAGAATAGTAAACAGGAAAACAGCATTAAAAACCAGATACAATAACCACAACTCGTCCATCAAGAACAGTAAACAGGAAAACAGCAATAAAAACCAGATACAATAACCACAACTCGTCCTTCAAGAATAGTAAACAGGAAAACAGCATTAAAAACCAGATGCAATAACCACAACTCGTCCTTTAAGAAAAATAAACAGGTAAAAAGGATTAAAAGCCAGATACAATACTCGTCATTCAAGAACAGTAAACAGGAAAACAGCATTAAAAACCAGATACAATAACCACAACTCGTGCTTCAAGAACAGTAAACAGGAAAACAGGATTAAAAACCAGATACAATAACCACAACTCTTCCTTCAAGAACAGTAAACAGGAAAACAGCATTAAAAACCAGATACAATAACCACAACTCGTCCTTCAAGAACAGAAAACAGGAAACAGCACAGGACTCTCTAAACATTTGAAATATCATGGTCCATCGCATCTTTGGCAACCCCTTACAAAAAACCTTTCTTTCTTTCTTTCTATCTATCTATCTATCTATCTATCTATCTATCTATCTATCTATCTATCTATCTATCTATCTATCTATTTATCAATCTATATCTGCAATTATCTATCAATTTACTTATATAGCTTGATTTCTCCCTACTGGCCTAACTCCAAGAAAGGGCAGGGGAAAGATTGATGTCGGACTAAATAACATTTCCTCCATTAGAAGAACCTAGCTTCTTACATACAAGAGGTAAATTTGGATCCTTAGATCCCCCGCTGTAGAAAATAAAATAAATCTGGTTCATATATTCGTTTGTACAGTAACAAGGAGTAAACAATCTGTTTATCTAAGGTATTTTTGTCTTGTTAATACGTTTTCTTTGAACACACAAAGTGGGTCGATTCTTTGAAAATTGAACCAAAACACACGTTTAGTATATTTGCGCACTAATATATTAAGTTGGTTTTCAACCAAAAAATAATGCAGTGATAAGCAGAAAACTTTGGAAAAGTAGGATGTCGACTTTTAAACTCAAGTTATTTCTATGCACTTTTAAAGCTCGGGAAACCGTTTAATGCTTTACAATATTTTTGTCGAATGTACATGAAGCACAGCAATTGTGCAGTGTAAACAGACCCATTTCACTTAATAATTGCAATATAAAACTTACAAGCAACATCAACTGCACTTGAATATTGTTACAATGTCGTCTTCCTATTCTATAGTTTCAGGAAACCTCAACTTGATGAATTACAAAGGTGGGTATCCGGGTGCTGGGTGCTGGGTGGCCATGAAATATTAAACACTTTTAGTTTTTCTTGAACTCACTTTAAATCAATAAAACCCTTGATTAAAATTTTACTTTTCAGAGAGAAAAATAAAGATATTTCCATTATGCTTATTGAGAACGAGCACCAAAGTAAAAATATCTAAATAACGATATGTTTCTCACACATGTATCCCTTGAAATGAAGGGAAACTTGAAACTATTTTAACAGTGGTGGGGTGATATCTAAAAAAAAGTGTGTTGAAAACTGATCAGAATTGGATGAAAGTGTGTTGACAACTGATCAGAATTGGATAAAAGTGTGTTGACAACTGACCAGAATTGGATAAAAGTGTGTTGACAACTGACCAGAATTGAATGAAAGTTTGTTGACAACTGATCAAAATTGAATAAAAGTGTGTTGACAACTGACCAGAATCGGATAAAAGTGTGTTTACAACTGACCAGAATTGGATAAAAGTGTGTGTTGACAACTGACCAGAATCGAATAAAAGTGTGTTGGCAACGGACCAGAATTGAATAAAAGTGTGTTGACAACTGACCAGAATTGGGTAAAAGTGTGTTTACAACTGACCAGAATTGGATAAAAGTTTGTTGACAACTGACCAGAATTGAATAAAAGTGTGTTGACAACTGACCAGAATCGAGTAAAAGTGTGTTGACAACGGACCAGAATTGAATAAAAGTATGTTGACAACTGACCAGAATTGGATAAAAGTGTGTTGACAACTGACCAGAATTGGATAAAAGTGTGTTGACAACTGACCAGAATTGGATAAAAGTGTGTTGACAACTGACCAGAATTGGATAANGGGGGGGGGGGGAGGGGGTTCAATTCCCCCTTGTGGTTTTTCTATTACCTTTTCAAGTTCATGGATGGGTACAAATTTTGCTAACTTTTTGAACACTTTAAAAAATCTTACTTGCAACCTTTCCATTAAAGTCAGAGGTCCAAATTTTTTAAAGTGAGCTGCTTTAAAAAGTTGGACTTAGAAATAGAATATATATTTTAACTCTAACCTTTGAAGGGAGTTTAGAACGCAGCAAAATAATTTCGAGTCTTTTAAAAAAACCTCTGATTTTATAATCACTATATCTTTGTAACCAAATGTTGTAGACCTTAGATATTTCAAACTATGACCTATGGTAGTTTGAAATATTAAAGGTTCACACTATCAGGTTGCAAAGATATCGGGATTAGAAAATTTGTGTTTTTGTCAAAGACTCAAATCCTTTATATTGAAAATGAAAATTATTTTCAACCAATATTTATTGAAAGAATAATGTTTTTTTTTATGCTAAGCCGCGAAGACAGAAAAATAGAAGACCTAAAAACTTTTTACTCGAAAGGGTTTCTTTCACAAAACTGTTGTCAAACCACTTTATGAAAACTTCTCTAGGAGACACTTTTTATTCGCAATGTGTTCTCGTGGTAATCAGTGTGTTCTCGTTCTACTCAGTGTGTTCTCGTGTTACCTAGTGTGTTCTCGTGGTAATTAGTGTGTTCTCGTTCTACTCAGTGTGTTCTCGTTCTACTCAGTGTGTTCTCGTTCTACTCAGTGTGTTCTCGTTGTTCTTGTTCTATATCTCTGTGTGTTCTTGTTCTATAACTCAGTGTGTTCTTGTTCTATAACTCTGTGTGTTCTTGTTCTATAACTCAGCGTGTTCTTGTTCTATAACTCAGTGTGTTCTTGTTCTATAACTCAGTGTGTTCTTGTTCTATAACTCAGTGTGTTCTTGTTCTATAACTCAGTGTGTTCTTGTTCTATAACTCAGTGTGTTCTTGTTTTTAACTCAGTGTGTTCATAATTCTAAAGGTACAATTAACAATAGACATAAAGTCAACTTAAACTCCATTTAAAAGTTGTACACACAACCGATTCTTTACGATACCCCTTATGATTTTGTCTAAACAAAACTGACTGTCATAACCTTGTTTTTCTTAAATATCTATAAATTTTAAATGTTAGACAAAAGTTTAATTAGAGTATCGATCGAATTGGATCTGAGACAAGTCGATTTAACAGTTAGGTCCTTGGTCCAGCAAGCTGTAACTTTCGACCACAATTTGGCCAATTAGTTCTCAGTGCTTCTCCTTTTCTGTTTTATACTTGTGTTTAAATGAAAAAGTACAAATTGACACTCTGTAAAGTTTAAAGATTGTTGAGTGATAGATCAAAACATAATTTAAAATCAACTTTAAAAAACCAAACGGATCTAGGCCTGGTTAGACCAGAGGGGTAAACTTTTTTCTATTTTAGAATCTAAGGATGAAACTTTAGATTTGACTTGAATATTGATGTTTTTTTTGTTTTTTTTGTTGGTTTTCAGAAAGTCATCAGTTTGTGGTTTAAATCTAGATATATACAATTTCCTTCCAAAATATGTATTTGGAATACTAGTCTAAATTCAAGCATAGAAAACGTGATTGAATTAAAAGTGTGTGTGTGTGTGGGGGGGGGGGGGGGGATAGTTCTCCAGAATATGTGTTATTTTAAATTGTTTAAAAACCTTGGTAACCTATCTATAGCAACTCATATATCATTGGAAATTTTATCTAAAATTCTTTAATTTTATACTGAGTAAAAATCTTTTCTTTTTAGTTTTTCATCGTTAGTTTAATTCAAAAGATCAATATTTTTTCTTTTTAAAACAAAACAGAGATTTAAAACCCGGATATTTTGAAGAATTGAACGGGTCGTGCATTGTCAAATCTTTGAAATAAAATTATGCTTGTTTCTTGTTGAATACTGTGTTGCAGGAAGTTTTAAAACCATTTTGGTTTTTGGAGAAGTTGTCATTATTTGCCAAATTTGTTGTAATATTTCTAAGAAGCATTTTTTATATTTTGTCGATAAATTTCAATAAAAAAATCAAGTTTTTGCTCGAAACAAAATCTTTTCATCTACAAAAATATTTTGATGATAGCTTCTGCGAAAACAGTTGAACAAAATAAGCTAAAGGAAAAGTACTAAAAGATATAAATTTTATAAAATAGGATTCGAAATGCCAAGAATCAAAATTGTCAACTTTACTTTGTCACCTGGTTAAAGTTTTGTACGCTCTAGAGTGTTATTTAACCCTATCCCTTCCCCCAGCAGGAATAGGGTTAACACCTTTTGGGAATATTAGCTTTCCGCATTTAAAACCAAAGGAAACTGAGTTTTTGCCAGAAAATTTAATTTTCGAATTCCTATATCTTTGCAACCTGATATAAATATAAACCTTCAAAATTTCAAACTTAGACTACTTTCTAGCACATAGTTTGAAGTATCAAAGATCTACATCATCGGGTTGCAAAGATACCAGGATTAGAAAATCATAGTTTGAGCAAAAACTCAGTTTCTCAATAAATCAAAAGCTTCTGACGCATATTTAGATATCAATATCGACATGTTCTGCATATTTTCTTCAAGTGATTTTTAATATTTGCTGTTTCTGTGAGCGTGAAATGCGGTTATATATATATATATATAACCTCTAATTGATCACCTTTAATGTAGAATATTAATGATGAAAATGTTTTTTTATAAAAATCTTTTCTATAAGTTCAGAAGGTTTTAAAAACTTTTAAAAACAGTTTTTGTCTTTTTTCATATTTTAAATTTCTAAGAATACAAATTTAATTGAAAATTTGTTTGATTTTTATATTCTTTTACAAGTTTTTATTAACAAAAGGTTTTTAACCCCCCCCCCCATTCACCGGCCCTCCTCCTTACCCTTCCCTCCTTATTTATAAAAAATTAAAATGTTAAAATATTTCCTAAATATTTCTTCAAATATTTACTGAAAACTTGAAAGTTTAGAAAATATCAAGATTATCCCGCATATTTTATTTAAAATTTGAATAATTCAATTCGTAAGAAAATCTTTTTTTATATATTATATATTTTATATTTACATTCAGACAAATCAAAACTTTTAGAACAACTCTATGAGCCAAGTTTTAAAAGAAATGTATTATATGTATATCTTTGTAGTAAATATGCAGTATTTAGTAATATTGAAAGTAATGTATTATATGTATATCTTTGTAGTAAATATGCAGTATTTAGTAATATTGAAAGTAATGTATTATAAGTATATCTTTGTAGTAAATATGCAGTATTTAGTAATATTGAAAGACAATACACAACTTTTTATCTCATCTAATTTTCATGCAACCGTAAAATAGAAGTTAACTTAAAAATAATAAATAAGTTCATAAAAAAAATCGTACTTATGTGCTTTGAGACTTTTTCAGGTTTTCTCAATTTTCTGAAAAACTTGAACATAACTGTTCAATCTGTTTCCACTGTTCTATTCTCCTACTGAACAGTACACTACCATCCTATTCCAATATTGAAGAGGAACGAAGAAGAGTCAGAAAATTCACGGATTTATCTCTTCACAATGTTGCGGATTTTATGAAAATTGTGCATTTCTGAAAACTACATTGCAGCCAGGCAGTTCTAACTTTATCACGATTTAGGATGGGTTTCTCTCCGTACTATGATTCAACTAGGAGGAGGATGTGTGGTTGGTTTGAGAGGTTCGTATCAACTGACGGAGGTTTCAAACCATCCCAAACCATGATAATACCCATCCATGAATATACAAACCCAACCTTCAAAACATCTCTTATCCCGCCCCTCCCTTCATATAACAAAACTATAATTATTCTATACCAGCTAAAAAAGTCGACCTACTCAACGTAGAATTTTTGAACCAGACTAAGAGCATTCCAGTGGGCCTCCCGAGATCCCCAATCAAAATTTGAGGCAAATCGGTCCAGGGGTTTCTAAGTTATGATCGGAAAAACAGACAGACAGACAGACAAACAGAGATTACAGCTATATATATATAAATACCCTTTCCCCATCTATGAATTCTCTATGTTTCGCTACTTAGCGATTTCCCTAAAGACCTAATATATGTACC